>NC_091980.1:50370519-50629112 GCF_044704955.1 Pristiophorus japonicus | reverse complement strand
GGGGGGGGTGGGGAGAGAGAGAAGGGAGGGGGGGGTGGGAGAGAGAGAAGGGGGGGGGTGGGTGGGGGAGATGGGGGGGAAGAGAGAAGGGGGGGGAAGAGAGAAGGGAGGGAGGGGAGGGGAGGGGAGGGGGGGGGAAGAGAAGGGAGGGAGGGGAGGGGAGGGGGCGAAGAGAGAAGGAGAGAGAGAGAAAGAGAGGAGGCTGAACTTCGAGCTTAGACTTACCGGATTGACAGGTAGGTGGCGTCGGGTCCGGGAGCGCCAGTCGGTCGGTCGGGGGGGGGGGGGGGGGGGGGGGGGGGGGGGGGGCGGGGAGCGGAGGTCGGTCGGAAACAGAGGTCGGTCTTGGGGTGGGTGGGGAGGCGGAGTCAAGTCGGGTCGGGTCCCGGTCCGGAGGAAGCAGGAGCTGGGGGTGGGAGGCAGCCTTATCGACGCAGCCCCAGTGAGGCCATTCGGCCAGGGCTAGGGGATGCGTGCTTCAGGCCCCTCCCACACAGTTTTGGGCGCCTGGAGCTACTGCACATGCGCACTGTAGCGCGCCTGTGCAGAGGTCCCGGCACTGTTTTCAGCGCAGGGACATGGCTCCGCCCTCCCAAAGCTTATGCTGCGCCGTGCCCAGCTCCAGAGGGCCTGCAGGGAGCCGGAGAATAGGTAAGGTTTTTTTAGGTGCACTTTGTGGCGCGAAAAACAGGCATCCAGGTCGGGGCTGCGCCGTTCTAGGCGCGGCCCAAAACCTGGGCCCTATAGATCAGTTAGTCTAACATCTGTGGTTGGGAAAATGTTGGAGTCCATTATTAAAGCAGTAATAGGACATTTGGATAAGCAAAATTTGATCAGGCAGTCTCAGCATGGATTTATGAAAGGGAAATCATGTTTGACAAATTTGCTAGAATTCTTTGAGGATGTAACAAACAGAGTGGGATAAAGGAGAACCAGTGGATGTAGTGTATTTGGACTTCCAGAAGGCATTTGACAAGGTGCCACACAAAAGGTTACTGCACAAGATAAAAGTTCACGGGGTTGGGGGTAATATATTAGCATGGATAGAGGATTGGCTAACAAACAGAAAACAGAGACGGGATAAATGGTTCATTCTCGGGTTGGCAATCAGTAACCAGTGGGGTGCCGCAGGGATCAGTGCTGGGACCCCAACTATTTACAATCTATATTGACTTGGAAGAAGGGACCAAGTATACCGTTAGCCAAGTTTGCGGACGATACAAAGATGGGAGGAAAAGCAATGTGTAAGGACATAAAAAAGCTGCAAAAGGACATAGACAGGCTAAGTGAATGGGCAAAAATTTGGCAGATGAAGTATAATGTTGGAAAGTGTGGACTTTGGCAGAAAAAGATCCAACAGCAAGTTATTATTTAAATGGAGAAAGATTGCAAAGTGCTGCAGTACAGGGGGTACTTGTGCATGAAACACAAAAGGATAGTATGCAGGTTCAGCAAGTGATCAGGAAGACCAATGGAATCTTGGCCTTTATTGTAAAGGGGATGGAGTATAAAAGCTGGGAAGTCTTGTTACAGATGTACAGGGTATTGGTGAGGCCACACCTGGAATGCTGCGTGCAGTTTTGGTTTCCATATTTATGAAAGAATATGCTTGCTTTGGAGGCAGTTCAGAGAAGGTTCACTAGGTTGATTCCGGAGATGAGGGGGTTGACTTATGAGGAAAGGTCGAGTAGGTTGGCCCTCTACTCATTGGAATTCAGAAGAGTGAGGGGTGATCTTACCAAACGTATAAGATTGAGGCATCAAGGGGTGAATGTTAAATTAAACCCTGTACTTTGAATGTTGAATCTAGCATCATGGACAGATTTTTGTTTAGGGACAGGCAGATTATTTTCTCCAAGATCAAAGACAAAAATGGCATTAATACAAAAGTAAAACTGGAGAGTAAGTAGAAGAGTGGGTGATCTTGTCCTTGGTATTTCATACCAATCCTAAATATTTTAAGTACCGCATAGTGCCCATTGAGTCGTTTGGTATAAATGTCAATACGATAACTGCAAGAAATTGTCATGATTTTCAGAGGAAAGAGCGAGGGAGCAGCTTTGTTCCTGGACCAGCTGGCTCTGAATACTGTTTCTAAACCATCATCTTTGTCACATGACTCTCTACTGTATTGTTCATTGTTGAATTTTATATACAGTGGAGCATTTTTTGCTGCAAATACAATTGGTGATGCAATGACATCATGTACAGTACTTCCAATTGCATATCTCATGAAATTGCAAGCAGGCTACTCCACTCCAACAATGATCCCTTCGTAGCTCAACATAACCAGAGTCCAAATAAATGTTATTTTAATTCCCGCAATCAGAGAAAACGGAGAGACATTTAAACAGTAGGATCTGCTGAGTAAGAGCAATTGTGGTATTTAATGTTAACTGTATACAATTATACAAAACTCATATTCATGATGTACATTTTACAATGTCAATTGATTATTTTTGCTTTTAAGTACACAATTATTTTCTGCAAAAAAACTAAGAATTTTGTAAGCTATAGAACAAGATGGTTTCATGAAGTAATTATAGCCCAAGAATTATTTCAGTGATGGCCACAGCACTTCGATTTCTTTAAATATTTAGGGCTGCATCAGTCTAATTTCATTTTTAATCAAACCAACAGCTCTGCTTAGCTTGAAAATGTTGCGTCATCATTGAGACACAAACACTCCATGAACCTGGATACATATCAGACTCACTTATTCAAAGAGCAACTACGTGGAAGAAAAAATTTCATCAAGCTAATTGGTCATCTCTATAAATGCTCACAGCATTTTAAAACAGGCATTTACTATCGCGATCTTCCCTGCACCACCAATCCTCCTGACTATATTAAACATCTTACAGGCCCTTCCTCAGAGGAGCTTACAAGATGACCACACACTGAAAAATATGTAAGGTTTGTCTGCGTGCATGCATGTGTATGTATGTCAGGTGAGGGCAGGCTCACGCTTGATTGTGATGTGATATTATTCATGGTGTCTCAAATGATACCAGGGGACTGTTCCCATGGAACTGCACCTCAGTGCAATGAACAATGTTCGAAAGAATGAAAATTGGAGGCAATATATTCTGTACTGTACAAGAGGGAAAGCTACCTCGGTCTGCTCATCTGCAGCTCCTAGCAGCTAGTTCAGAGAGTTGCTGATACAATGGCCCAAGTTTTGGGCTGCGCCGTTTCCTGGACGCCTGTTTTCGTGCCGGAAAGTGCGCCTAAAAAATACCTGCAGATGCTCCGGCTCCCTGCTGGTCCTTTGGAGCTCGGCGCGGCACAGCACGAGATGTGGGGAGCAGAGCCAGGTCCCTGCGCTGAAATCAGTGCCAGGACTTCTACACAGGCGCGCTACAGTGGGCGCGCATGTACAGTAGCTCCAGGCGCCCGAAACTGTGTGGGAGGGGCCCGAAGCACGCCACCCCTAGCCCTGGCCGAATGGGCTCACTGGGACGACGAAGATCAGGCTGCACCTCACATCCAGCTCCTGCTCTGGCTCCAGCTTCCTCCCCTGTTCAGCTGGCTCTCTCAACCTCCCACCCACCCACGCCCCCCCCGCTCCAATGACTTTCCCCCCCCCCCCAGCTCCCGCTCCGACGACTCTTTTCCCCCCCCCCCTCCGCCAGCTCCCGCTCCAACGACTCCCCACCACCCCTCCCAGCTCCCGTTCCGACGACCCCCCCCTCCTCGCTGTCAGAAACACAGACACTGACAGAGAGAGAGAGAGAGATAGAGACACTGACAGAGACAGAGACACACGCACTGGGGGAGGGGCCCGTCCCAGCATGCTGTTGGAGGGCTCCTGGTGCTGTAGTCAGTGAGTGGAAATTTTTTTATTAATTGATTTTCACTTTTTTTTGGATTGATTTATTGGTTGATTTATTGATGTATTTATCATTTATTATTGATGATGGCTCTTTATTTGTAAAACTGAAGTGTTTAATGTTTGTAAACTTCCCTTTCTTTCTCTCTCTCCCCCCGCTCCCCCCCTACCCCCCAGTTCCCTACGCCTGATTTGTAACCATGCCTTATTTTCTAAGTGTCGGCAAGGTTTTTCTGAGCGTACAAAAATCTACACTTACTCCATTCTAAGTTAGTTTGAAGTAAGTTTTCACTGCCTAATCTTTCAAAACGGGTGTAAGTGACCAGACACGCCCCTTTTGAAAAAAAATCTGTTCCAAACTGAAACTGTTCTAACTGACTCGAACTGGAGTAAACTAAATGCCAAGAATTGCAATTTCTAAGATACTCCACTCTAAACCAGTTGCTCCAAAAAAACAGGAGCAACTCAGGCCGAAACTTTGCCCCAATATTGGGAGCAGTCTTAATCATTATGCTGGCCTAAGCAAATATAATCTATTTTTCACTAAAATTTCCCAAAATATTTCTGCCCAGTATTTTTATGGTAATACAGCAAGCTTTGATGCCAAATACCACCTGAAACCAATTACTTTACATAATATAACTCTTCTGCTGGCACTGAAATATCAAATGTGCAAATACTGTCTTCAATTTCCGCTCTCTCCCTCCAGGGGAGTGTGGAGTGCTTCAACACTGCAGTGCAGCTCAGTTAATGAACTCAAGTTGGTGGTGGGGAGGAGGAGTAATCATAAGCACTAACCTGCAGCCCATTCATAATCTGTGGTGTTGAAGATTGATGCTGAAACATGCTGTGCTACTGTGTTCTGCATTACGGTTTTTTGGCTAGCTGTGTATTTTGAATTATCCCTCTCTAGCAATGTTATGTTTACTGATAATTGTTACTTACAGAAATCTCTAAACCAACTGTAACTTTTTAATTGAGTATTATAAAAAAAAAACAGCAATTGTTGGGGGGGAATACCCACAAATCTGTCCATCAATGCTAAAAATTATTACAGAAAATAATTTCTTCCCCTCTAGCCACTGTAAGCTAGAGGTCAATATCTGAAAATATTAACACAAGCAGGGTACAATGTGATTGGAGACTTTACACAGCTGCCAGATCACCAGAGCACCTTTACAAAGTGATACAATATGCACCCACTATTCTCCCACATCCAAATGCAAGCACCTCCTCATAGGGAAGAAGAAAACAGATGCAGGAAGAATAATCATAGAACAATAGAAGTTTACAGCACAGGAGGCGATTCAGCTCATTGCTAGAGCAATCCAAAACTATGGCCAATGCTTCGTGCTCTCTTTATAGCTGTGTCTTCCTCTGCTTCGAATAATCCAATTTTCCCTTAAAGATGTGATTGTCTCCACCTCAACCACTCCCTGTGGGCAACATACTCAGTGCTCCAACAACGTTCACCGCCACCTTCAAAAATGCATCAAAAGAGGCCTGAAAGCAAGTTGGAGTCCACGCTCACAATTGCAGATGGTGCATGGTGTAGAATTGATTGGTAAAGGGAAGAACATACTTCAACAGGCACAGCCCTCATGAAAATATTTCACAAGCCCTTTTCTGTTTGCAAACGTGAGGCATTATTCAATTATGGCAAAAAGCATTAACGCATCAAATGTGCACAATGCCACTGTGAAAGAAATGGCACCCAAAAAAAGGAGCTGTGCCGAATGCTTTCATTAGGAGAATAATCCATTATTGAAGAGTGCATTCTTCACACAAATAAAAGTTCAAATACTGCATTCACTGTCATTCAAGATGGACACTATGGGCCCAAGTTTCGAGCCGCGCCCAGAACGGCGCAGTCCCGACCTGGACGCCAGTTATTTGCGCCACAAAGTGCGCCTAAAAAAACCTCCAGATTCTCCACCTTCCTGCAGGTCCTCTGGCCCTCGGCGCAGCGCAGCAGGAGCTGTAGGGGGCGGAGCCAGGTCCCTGCGCTCAAAACAGTGCCGGGACCTCTGCACATACGCGCTACAGTGGGCGCGCAAGTGCAGTAGCTCCGGGCGCGAAGCACGCAGTCCCTAGCCCTGGCCGAATGGCCTCACTGGGGCTGCGTGAATAAGGCTCCTCCCACAGCCAGCTCCTGCTTCCTACCGACCCGACTCCCGCTTCCCGCCCCCGACTCCCGCTCTCCGCATCCCCCCCCGGGCTGGATCCGACCCGACTCCCGCTACCCCCCCCCCACCTGGACTGGATCCGACCCGAATCCCGCTCTCCCCCCCCCCCCCCCCCGGACTGGATCTGACCTGACCTCCCTCTCCCTCCCTCCCCCCAACCCGAACCGAACCAACCTCCCTCCCACCACCCCCCGACCCGACCCAATGCCACCTATCTGTATAATCTGGTGCTGGGGACGGGCCCTGCCCGAAGTCTTGGGCCCGGCTCGTTCAGCCTCCCTCCCCCTTCTCCTTCTCCTTTCCCCCCCCCCCCCCCACCCATCTCCTTTCTCCCCCCCCCAATCTCCTTCCCCACCCCCCCAATCTCCTTTCTCCCCCTTTTCCCCTTTATCCCCTTCTCCCTCCCCCCTCTTCTCGCCCCCTCCCCCCCCCCCCCTCCTCGCTGTCAGAAACACAGACACTGACAGAGAGAATGAGAGACACACACAGACAGACAGAGAGATAGAGACACTGACAGAGGCACACTGGGGGGGGGGGGGGGGGGGGGCATCCCAGCACGCTGTTGGAGGGCTCCCGGTGCTGCAGTCGGTAAGTAGAAAATGTTTTATTTATTGATTTTTTTTTTTTAAAACAATTATTTCTTATTAATTTTTTTTGATTGATTTATTGGTTGATTTATTGATGTATTTATCATTTATTATTGATGATGGCTCTTTATTTGTAAAACTGAAGTGTATAATGTTTGTAAACTTCCCTTTAAACCCCCCCCCCCCCCCCCCACCATTCCCTACACCTGATTTGTAACCTATGCCTGATTTTCTAAAGTGTAGACAAGGTTTTTTTGAGCGTACAAAAATCTTCACTTACTCCATTCTAAGTTAGTTTGGAGTAAGTTTTCACTGACGAAACTTTGAAAACAGGCGTAAGTGGCCGGACACGCCCCCTTTTGGGAAAAAAAATTCTGTTCCAAAGTGAAACTGTTCTAACTGACTAGAACTGGAGCAAACTAAATTACGAGAATTCCGATTTCTAAGATACTCCGTTCTACACCAGTTGCTCCTAAAAATCAGGAGCAAATCATGTGGAAACTTGGGGCCTAAAGGAGCACATGGAAACTAGTTTTGTTTGAAAAGACTCTGGCTGAGGAAGTGTATTATTTTTCATGCAAGACATTAACAAAAAATAAGGGTATTTCAAATAAATTAATCTAAAAATAAAGATGGGCCTTGGGATTTCTCTTTTGTTTCATCACATAGAATGTACTGTAGAGAAACAGGCCATTCGACCCAGCTGGTCCATGCCGGTGTTTATGCTCCACACGAGCCTCCTATCCCCACAGGTGCAACTGGATTAAGGTGAAATCCTTCAACACTCTGAAGAAACACGAGCTACCTTTCATCTCGTGCTATAAATACAGAGTGAAAATAAATACTCCGACATCAGCTGAACATACTGTCACGAGAAATGTCCAAAATTACCAAAGCTCAGCTATCAGCCGAGTTTCCCTTCCCGAATAGTGTTGTAATTATCAGATGTCAGTACATTTCAAAAGCATATGAATCCCACTTTGAAAGAGACTCAGGTTTTTAAAAAGCTATAATAAGCAGACAACTGGCTTTTTTTGCTTTCCCTTGGTCATTTTCATTTTCACAATAAATAAATTACTACAGCATTTAATAAGCTGGACTACTGCCAGCCCACAGTCAGACGTATCTGCTGATTACTCATTCGACTCTCTCTAAATCCACATGAATGCAGTTCACCTGTTCGTTCTCAAAACTTCAATCTCACCCAATTCCCACTACGGTATTAAAAATGCTTTTTTTTTAAAAAAAAACAGTAATTCCCTTCAGTTAAACAATGGAAAGACTGAAGCTATCATCCCAGGCTCTTACCACAAATTTCATTTCCTCGCCACTCATTCCATCCTTCTTCCTGGACACTGTCTCAAGCTGAACCGGACTGTTTGAGATCCTCCACCATTCTTAAACTTTAGCTCACCCCAAACTCTACTGTCCATATCGTATCCTGCACCAAGTCACTCACCTATCGTCCTTGTCCTTGCTGACCTACATTGACTCCCAGTCCCTCAACGCTTCCAATATAAAATTCTTGCCCTTGTATTTAAAACTCTTAATAGCCTCACCCCTCCCTACCTCTAGTATCCTCTGGCTTTACATCTCCCCAGAACTTCGTACTCAGACTCTGGTAACATGCATTCCCTGCTCCCTTCTCTTCCGCATCCCCGCCTATGCTCTCTAAGCCCCACACGCTGGCATTCCATCCTTAAACATCTTTGCCTCACCAACTAGCATCCTTATTTAGGACCCTCTTTAAAACCCACTTTTGACCAGAGGAACGCAGGAACAGGAGTAATCCATTTCACCCTTGAGCCTGTTCCGCATTCAATGAGATCATAGCTGATAGTGACCTGACTCTACACACAGGTGACCTGACTACATATACTCGCCTTTGCCCCTTATTTCTTAATACCTTCGGTTAACAAAAATCCATCAATCTCAGATTTAAAATTAACAATTGACCTCGCGTCAATTGCCGTTTGCGGGAACAAAAAAATGATTTGGATTTATATAGCGCATTTCATGACCACCGGATATCTCAAAGCGCTTTACAGCCAATGAAGTACTTTTGGAGTGCAGCCACTGTTGTAATGTGGGACACGGCAGCCTATTTGCGCACAAGCAAGCTTCCACAAACAGCAATATGATAAGGAACAGATAATCTGTTTTTGTTATGTTGATTGACGGACAAATATTGGCCAGAACACCGGGAATAACTCTCCTGCTCTTCTTCGAAATAGTGTCATAGGATCTTTTACGTCCACCCGAGAGAGCAGACGTATCATCCGAAAGACGGCACCTACGACAATGCAGCCCTCCTTCAGTACTGCGCTGGAGTGTCAGCCTCGATTTATGTGCTCAAGTCCCTGGAGTGGGACTTGAACCCACAACCTTCTGACTCAGGCAAGTGTGCTACCCACTGAGCCACAGCTGACATTTAAGAGAATTCCAAACTTCTACCACCCTTTGCGTGTAGAAGTGTTTCCGAACTTAACTCCTGAAAGGCTTGGCTCTAATTTTCACACTATGTTCCCAATCCTAGACTCCCCAACAAGCAGAAATAGTTTCTCTCTATCTACCCTATCAGTTTCCCTTAATATCTTGAAAACTTGGATCAAATCGCTCCTTAGCCTTCGAAATCCCAAGGAATACAACCCTAGTTTCTGTAAATCTCTCCTCGTAATTTAAACCTTGGTGTCCGAGTATCATTCTGGTAAACCAACACTGCACTCCCTCCAATACCAATATATCCTTCCTAAAGTGTGGTGCCCAGAACTGCTCTCAGTACTCTAGGTGTGGGCTAACCAGGGTTTTATAGCTGCAGCATAACTTCTAACCCCTTGTATTCCAGTCCTCTAGATATAAAGGCCAGCATTCCATTAGCCTTGTTGATTATTTTCTGTACGTGTCCATGACATTTTAATGATCTAGCCACATGGACTCTAAGTCTATTTGGACCTCTACTGTTTCTAGCTTTTCACGCTTTATTCGGTTCTATCCTTTTTAAGGTCCAAATGGATGACCCCCACATTTGTCTACATTGAAATCCATTTGCCAGTTTTGCCCATTAACTTAATCTATTAATATCTCTTCATAATTTCAGGCTTCCATCTACACAGCTTACAATTGCACCTATCTCTGTCATCGGCAAACTTGAATATGTGGCTTTCTACCCAAAGTCATTAATAAATAGTTGAGGCCCAAACACAGATCCTTGCAGATCATTAGTAGCATCCTGCCAATTAGCATACCTGCCCATTATCCCTACTCTCGATCTCCTGCCGCTCAGCCAAATTTCCCAACCAAGTCAATAATTTGCCTTTAATTCCATGAGCTTCAACTTCAGCTAACAGTCTCTTATGATGGACTTTATCAAATGCCTTCTGCAAGTCCATATAAATAGCATCCATAGACATTCCCCTGTCCACTACTTTAGTCGTGACCTACCCTTTACAATCCATGCTGGGTCTCTCTGATCAGCTGAAAATTTTCAGTGTTCAATCACTATCAATTATAGATGCTACTAATTTCCCAACAGGGGTTAGGCTAACTGGTCAAAAATTCCCTGGTTTCCCTCTGACCTTTCTTAAATAGCCGAGTGACATGCACAATTTTCCAATCTAAGGGAATGGTCCCAAATTGAGAGAACTTTAGAAGATTATAGTTAGGGAATCTGCAGTGTCCACACCTACTTCCTTTAAAATCCTGGGATGGAAACTATTATTTTCTTCATTACTGTTACTTTGGTTACCTTAGTTTTGGTGAGTCCCCATCCCGGTTTCAATATTAGTTTCCATGGGATGTCTGGCATGCTATCCTCTTCCTATACTGTACTAAGGAGGGTGACCAATTTTTAGTCGACCTCCTGATATTTTCTTCTTTGACTCAGCATTCATTTTTGTCTAATTATGCTTCCGAGAAGTGTCTGGAGGCATGTTTCTACATTAAAGGCATTTTATAAATGCAAGTTCTTGTTGTTGTTGGATGAAGAAACAAGAGATCCGTTCACTCCTCCAAAAAGTTAGCTATGTAACATACTCTCACCCAAAAATGTTGCATGGGACAAGGACTCATCTGGGAAATAAACTAACAAAATCTTCATACAATAGCTTCTGATATTTAAAAAAAACTATTTTACTAGAGTTAAAACCGTACTCCATAAGTGAAATAAGTTACCATTTGACCAGTTACCACATGAATTAACAGCCCTAAAAAACATCTTATTCCACTGTAACATCATCAAAAACTATTGATTACACAGCTTATGTAATAGTATTACAATATGATATATTGTGTTGGGGATCTCAAGTAAAGAGTCCTTTCAATAAACAATAAATCATCTTAAGCAATCCGCCAGAGTCGAGGATGACTTGCTTCCACACTAAAATGAGTTCCTAGGTGACTGATGAGATCAATGCGGGATCTACAGTCTGTGTCACAGGTGGGGCAGATGGTGGTTGGAGGAACGGGTGGGTGAGGTGCTTGATTTGTCATACCCACCTTCTACTGTTTGTACTTGGCTTCCGTGTGGTCCCAGCGAAGAAACGAAGTGTTCAGCTCCTTCTCGGATGCTTCTCCTCCACTTTAAGCGGTCTTGGGCCAGGGATTCCCAAGAGTCAGTGGGGATGTCACATTTTTTCAAAGAGGCTTTGAAGGTGTCCTTGAAGCATTTTCTCTGCCCTTCTGGGGTTCGCCTGCCATGAAGTAGCTCATAAGAACATAAGAAATAGGAACAGAAGGCCATACGGCCCCTCAAGTCTGCTCCGCCATTTAATAAGATCATGGCTAATCCGATCATGGACTCAGGTCCACTTCCCTGCCCGCTCTCTATAACCCCTTATTCCCTTATCGTTTAAGAAACTGTCTATTTCTGTCTTAAATTTATTCAATGTCTCAGCTTCCACAGCTCTCTGAGGCAGCGAATTCCACAGATCCACAAGCCTCAGAGAAGAAATTTCTCCTCATCTCAATTTTAAATGGGCGGCCCCTTATTCTAAGATTATGCCCTCTAGTTCTAGTCTTCCCCATCAGCGGAAACATCCTCTCTGCATCCACCTTAAGCCCCCTCATAATCTTATATGTTCCGATAAGATCACCCCCTCATTCTCTGGGCAAATACATGGCAGATGCAATATAATGTGGATAAATGTGAGGTTATCCACTTTGAGGGCAAAAACACGAAGGCAGAATATTATCTGAATGGCGGCAGATTAGGAAAAGGGGAGGTGCAACGAGACCTGGGTGTCATGGTTCATCAGTCATTGAAAGTTGGCACGTAAGTACAGCAGGCGGTGAAGGCGGCAAATGGTATGTTGGCCTTCATAGCAAGGGGATTTGAGTATAGGAGCAGGGAAGTCTTACTGCAGTTGTACAGGGCCTTGGTGAGGCCCCACCTGGAATATTGTGTTCAGTTTTGGTCTCCTTATCTGAGAAAGGACATTCTTGCTATTGAGGGAGTGCAGCGAAGGTTCACCAAACTGATTCCAGAGATGGCTGGACTGACATATGAGGAGAGACTGGATCAACTTGAGTTTAGAAGGATGAGAGGGGATCTCATAGAAACATATAAGATTCTGATGGGACTGGACAGGTTAGATGTGGGAAGAATGTTCCCGATGTTGGGGAAGGCCAGGACCAGGGGATACAGTCTTAGGATAAGGGGCAGGCCATTTAGGACTGAGATGAGGAGAAACTTCTTCACTCAGAGAGTTGTTAACCTGTGGAATTCCCTACCGCAGAGAGTTGTTGATGCCAGTTCATTGGATATATTCAAGAGGGAGTTAGATATGGCCCTTACGGCTAAAGGGATCAAGGGGTATGGAGAGAAAGCAGGAAAGGGGTACTGAAGGAATGATCAGTCATGATGTTATTGAATGGTGGTGCAGGCTCGAAGGGCTGAATGGCCTACTCCTGCACCTATTTTCTATGTTTCTAAATTCCAATTAGTGGAGGCCCAACCTACTCAACCTTTCCTCATAAGTCAACCCCCTCATCTCCGGAATCAACCTTGTGAACCTTCTCTGAATTGCCTCCAAAGCAAGTATATTCTTTCGTAAATATGGAAACCAAAACTGCCGCAGTATTCCAGGTATGGCCTCACCAATACCCTGTACAACTGTAGCAAGACAACCCTGCTTTTATACTCCATCCCCTTTGCAATAAAGGCCAAGATACCATTGGCCTTCCTGATCACTTGCTGTATCTGCATACTATCCTTTTGTGTTTCATGCACAATTACCCCCAGGTCCCGCTGTACTGCAGCACTTTGCAATCTATCTCCATTTAAATAATAACTTGCTCTTTGAATTTTTTTCTGCCAAAGTGCATGACCTCACACTTTCCAACATTATACTCCATCTGCCAAATTTTTGCCCACTCATTTAGCCTGTCTATGTCCTTTTGCAGATTTTGTGTGTCCTCCTCGCTCATTGCTTTTCCTCCCATCTTTGTGTCATCGGCAAACTTGGCTACATTACACTCAGTCCCTTCCTCCAAGTCATTAATATAGATTGTAAATAGTTGGGGTCCCAGCACTGATCCCTGCGGCACCCCACTGGTTACTGATTGCCAACCCGAGAATGAACCATTTATCCCGACTCTCTGTTCGTTAGCCAATCCTCTATCCATGCTAATATATTACCCCCAACCTCGTGAACTTTTATCTTGTGCAGTAACCTTTTATGTGGCACCATGTCAAATGCCTTCTGGAAGTCCAAATACACTACATCCACTGGTTCTCCTTTATCCACTCTGTTCATTACATCCTCAAAGAATTTTAGCAAATTTGTCAAACATGACTTCCCCTTCATAAATCCCTGCTGACTCTGCCTGACCAAATTTTGCTTATCCAAATGTCCTGCTACTGCTTCTTTAATAATGGACTCCAACATTTTCCCAACCACAGATGTTAGGCTAACTGGTCTATAGTTTCCTGCTTTTTGTCTGCCTCTTTTTTTAAATAGGGGCAGTACATGTGCAGTTTTCCAATCTGCAGGCACCTCCCCAGAATCCAGGGAATTTTGGTAAATTACAACCAATGCATTCACTATTCCTGCGCTACTTCTCTTAATGTAAGAGAATGCAAGCCATCAGATCCAGGGATTTATCTGCCTTTAGTCCCATTATCTTACTGAGTACCACCTCCTTAGGTGCTTGTAAGTTCCTCCCCCTCTATAGCCCTTTGACTGTCCACTGCTGGAATATTATTATTGTCCTCTACTGTAAAGAAGGAGTAGAGTGCTTCTTTCGGGAGTCTAGTATCGGGCATGCGGACAATGTGGCACATTGTTGGCCTGAGAGAGAACGCTGACATTGGTGCAATAAATAACAACAAAAACAAATCAGTTTCATCTTGGTCATATCACATGCTAGTAATGTGATGATGCATTTCATTCAAAATTACATCGCATTGTAAGGCAATAACCAATTCAACCATTAAGAGCCCAAGTTCGCCAATACCCAACCTCCATACTTGTACTTTTCATTTATCATAAGCAGGAAGCTTGGCTGGTTATTTCCTACATTGTGGACACATAACGTAGTAACACAAGACCACAAATCTCTGCTTCACGTCTTTTATCCAGCTGTAAGGAACTAATGTAATGCCCTATTCTGCCCATAGGACATTTAACTCAGTAGCGATTTAGGATCAAACTCAAGACCTTCCCAATCTACATTGCTTACAGTCTATGGGTTCAATTTTGCCCAAGCCCGTTTTCTGGCATATTACCAGAGTTACGCCAGGTTTTTAGGTCCAGAAATGCGGCAGAAATAATTGTACTAACTTTCCCCGATCTTTAAACTGCAATCCGAAGCCACGCAGCGTGTCCCGTCGCCTCGGGGGGTGGAGCCTGCTGCCTGCGCCGAAAAAACGCATCCAGGCCTCCTGCGCATGCGCGGGAAAAAAAACTTACGTTTTTGACGTCGCTGCAATGGACGCGCATGCGCAGTGCAGCTCAGAGTTTAGCTCAGCTTTAAAAGTCTATGGAATCAGTCTACTGGAACTGCAGAGTTGTATCCACTGTTAGACTGAATGCTGATTCGTCCCAGTATGCTGCAGGCTGAGAGTCCGTGTCCCGATTTTATAAGTTTACTAATTTATACTTTTGTAAACTATATTTAAATTGTCTGGGGGAGAAGTTGATTTAATGCAGCTTATAAAAATCGGTGGAGATCAGGTCTGCTGCTTATTTACTGCCGTTGAATTAACTGTTTGTCTGCCGCTGCTTGTTGGAACCTGTCTGTATACGGCTGAAACCACCGATTATTATTTAGCATTTTAATTTTTATATGGTCCCATCGTGTCATGGATCAAAGGTTTGGTCGTGTGGGAGGACACCTTAATTATTATAACTTTTAGGACAATCAGATCCAACGTATTTCTCGTTTTATCGGGCTAAATTTGTATGCGGCGAGAGAAGGTGCCTAGATCAGAGATCTTACTGTCTCCGGGAGAAGGCGGCAACCTCTGATTACGTGCCAAAATATATTTAATTGGACCGAAGGAGTTTAACTGTTAGTTCTCCCTACTTCATTCCAAGCTTGCTGGTCCGTCCGCTCCCTCCCCCGCCGACCCTGGCCCCAAGTGCCCTCCCGGTCTGCTTCCAGCCCCTAGCCCAGGCCTAATGGCCTCAGATTTACTTACCTGTGCCGATTTCTTTAACTCTCCACAGAGGTTTTCTGGAGAGGCCACATATGCTGGCCTAAGCAGAAATGGAGTAACTCTCAGCTGGCCAAAGTTCCCTAAATGGCCAGAATTGGCGTAGGTGGCTGGTTATGCCCCTTTGGATGAAAAAAAAAACTTACCTAAAAAAATCGTAACTTAATGAGTCATGCTGGTGCAAATTGATTGGGGAAACCGTGAATTTTTAAAGTTAGGCCAGAAAAAGCAGCCTGCTTAAAAAAAAACGGCGCAAATCACTGGGGAAAATTGACCAACTGATCCACTGTGAAACCAATTACAGCATCGTTAAAAAAAGTAAAAAATACTGAACTTCTGTTTTTGGCATCGACATTTTGGAGAAACTCATCGGAGAAACTCTTACTGTACAAGTTTGACATTTCCATTTCCTACCCCAACCATTCTTGTGTTGGGAGGTAGAACTGCCAGGTTAATGCTGATCGAGGTCAGGCAGGCAACTATAATGTAGATGGAAGCAGATTATTTAAATTGTACTGTGATTGCAGAAATCGAGGAAACAAATACAAGATTAACAAGCATGAAGCCAAACTAAAGATTAAAAGACTTTTTCTTGCTCCTCAGTGAAATAGATATGTGGAATATAACCCCAGTAATGCAATTAATTCTGTGTCAGTTAATAATGAACAATGAATTTGCTGTTTAAAATGCCGACAGCAGTTGGAATGCCATTTGGGACAAAATAAATGAAATTTTAAAAACACCCATAATAAGGTGAGCAGAACATCTGTGGGACAGGCTGAGCAACTGATGAACTAACGGCTTAAACCATCAGTCAGTACTGAACATCAGCCCTCTTCAAATCGCCTATAATGATCAATTACAGCGTTCATTTAGGCTACAGGCCGAACAAATCACTATAATTTGATAAGACAACAACTTGCATTTATATAGCACCATTAACATAGTAAAATATCCAAAAGTGCTTCACAGGAGCATTATAAAACAAAATCTGACACTAAGCCACATAAGATGATATTTGGGCAGATGACCAAAAGCTTAATCAAAAAGAGGTAGGTTTCCAGGAATGTCTTAAAGGAGGAAAGTGAGGTAAGCGAGGCGGAGGGGTTTAGGGAGGGAATTCCAGAGATTAGGCTCTTGGCAGCTGAAAGCATGGCCTCCAATGGTGGAACAATTAAAATTAGCCAGAATTGGAGGAGCGCAGATATCGCGAAGGGTTGTACGGCTGGAGGAGATTACAGAGACAGGCCATGGAGGGATTTGAAAGCAAGGATGAGAATTTTAATATCGAGGTGTTCCTTAACCAGGAGCCAACATAGGTCAGCGAGTACAGGGTGATGTGTGAACGGTACTTGGTGAGAGTTAAGGACATGGGCAGCAAAGTTTCAGATGACCTCAAGTTTACAGACTTGTGACACCATAACAAAAAGTTTCACGCTGTTACAAACTTCATCCCAAAAGGATAATGAATAGTGTTAATTAGATTTGAGGCAACAAATGACTTAACTATTGATCACGGGCCTATTCTAATGTACAGGACCTGATAGCCAAGCAGATGGGGTGATTGCACAGCCATCTTGGAATTAAAAGGTACAGAGAGTGGTGAGAATGTGGAACTTGCTACCACAGGGAATAGTTGAGGTGAATAGTATAGATGCATTTAAGGGGAAGCTAGATAAGCACATGAATAAGAATGAAAGAGAGTTATGTGAGGAAGGATGGGAGGAGGCTAGAATGGAGCATAAACTAGCATGGATTGGTTGGGCCAAATGGCTTCTTTCTGTGCTGTATACTCCATATAATTCTATGTTATAGTACGTATTTTAACATTTCTGTTACAAGACCATAACAGGAATCATTTTCATTACAAGTTAGGAGCGCGAGTGCCACTTATCTGGATGGGCACAGTCGCAGTGACATTCCAGAAGTTTACCATCCAGGACTGAGCAGTCCACTTGATCGGCAACTATACTACTGGATTCAATCTCCAACCCCTCTACCATCGGCACAGTGTGGCTGCAATATGTATTACCTGCAGGACGCACTGCAGCGATTCACCAAAGATACTTCAACAGCACTTTGCAGCCCCACAACCTCGAAAACAAAGAAAGATAGGAGTAACAATATCATGGGAACACCATCATCTCCAAGTTCCCCTTCAAATCAAACATCAAACTGGGCTTGGATGTACACTGTTCTTCCGTCATCGTTGGGTCAAAATTCCCTACCTAACACTACTGTTGGAGCATTAGCACCACAAGCACATCAGCAGTTCAAGAAGTGCAAGTGGAGATGGGCAATAAATGCAGCCTGGCCTGCATTGCCTACATCCCATGAATAAATAAAACAGATTGTTCTTTTTTCAGGAAGTCAAAAATGAGTCCGAGACCTCTTGGTTTAAAATATAATGTACAGTAACAAACAGTTCAAATCTGTTGCCAGGCAATATTAAAAGGCACATGCCACAGCTGACAAACATGGAAAACCATTTCCACAGCTGTTTGTTGTTTAACAAGATAATGGATACCCTCCTATTACCTAGGCAGCCGTTTTTCTTTGCAATTTTCCCTCCCAGAAGTTTGTGAAGATGTGGAATGCAGTATGTATTTAAAAATAAGATACAGCATTTTTCATATACACAAATTGTCCGAAACAATTAAGCACTTTTGAAGTGTAGTCAATATTGTAATGTAGGCAAATGCAGCAGCCAATGAGCGCACCGCATGGTGCACAAACAACGAGATAAATAACTGGCATGCGAACCATGTGGCCTGCCCAGCGAAGCTGATCCGAGTGTGGTCAGTGCTTCAATGCTGGGGATGTTAGCCTGGATGAGAACATAGATGTTGGTGCTTCTGTCCTCCTAGGGGATTTGCAGGATCTTGCGGAGACATCGTTGGTGATATATCTCCAACGACTTGGTGTCTTCTGTATATCGTCCATGCTTCTGCTCCATACAGGAGGGCGGGTATTACTACAGCCTTGTAGACCATGAGCTTGGTGGTAGGTTTGAGGGCCTGGTCTTTGAACACACTTTTCCTCAGGCGGCCAAAGGCTGCACTGGCACACTGGCGGCGGTGTTGAATCTCCACAGCAATGTCTGCTTTTGTTGACAAGAGGCTCCCAAAGTCTCATGCCAGACACGAGACTCCCTAAGCAAATATTTTATGCGGAGCTCCTTCACGGCAAGAGAGCCAAAGGTGGGCAGCGGAAACATTACAAGGAAACCCTCAAAGCCTCCCTGGTAAAGTGCGGCATCACCACTGACACCTGGGAGTCCCTGGCTGAAGTCCGCCCTAGGTGGAGAAAGTGCATCCAGGAAGGCATTGAGCTCTTTGAATCTCAACGCCGAGAGCGTGAAGAGGTCAAGCGCAGGCAGTGGAAGGAGCGCGTGGCGAACCAGTCCCACCCAATGTCTGTCCCACCTGTGCCTCTCATATTGGACTGTTCAGCCACCAAAGAACTCACTTCAGGAGTGGAAGCAAGTCTTCCTCGATTCCGAGGGACCGTCTATGATGATGATGAAATAACTAGATAGGGATGTGACCCTCAACTTATCGGTCAGCATCATCTGAATTTGAACTAAAATTCCAGAGACAAAACACAGTTCTAATTAGGAAACAGTATTCATCAGTTTTAGCATTTTAACTGTGGAAAACAAATAATAATTGGTGCTACTCTTATATAAAGACTTAATGAGCTTAGCAAAAAAAAAAGATTTGCATTTATAAAAATGCACTTTTCACAACCAGAGGATGTCCCCAAATGCTTTACTGCCAATGAAATACTTTTGAAGTGTAGACGCTGTTATAACGCGGTGGCTAATTTGCACATAGCAAGCTCCCACACAGCAAGTTCCCACAAAAAATAATGAGATAAATAACTTGATAATCTGTCTTTTTTAGTAATGTTGGTTGAGGAAAAATTTTGTTCAGGACAGAGAAATCACCTGCTCTCCATGAGATTATTTGTATCCATTTGTATGCAAAAACAAAAGACAGAAAGGAGATGAGGAAAAGTGGAGGGCAGAGAAACCCAAGGCAAAGAACAAAAAGGGCCATTGTACAGCAAAATTCTAAAAGGACAGAGGGTGTTAAAAAAACAAGCCTAAAGGCTTTGTGTCTTAATGCAAGGAGTATCCGCAATAAGGTGGATGAATTAACTGTGCAAATAGATGTTAACAAATATGATGTGATTGGGATTACGGAGACGTGGCTCCAGGATGAGCAGGGCTGGGAACTCAACATCCAGGGGTATTCAACATTCAGGAAGGATAGAATAAAAGGAAAAGGAGGTGGGGTAGCATTGCTGGTTAAGGAGGAGATTAAGGCAATAGTTAGGAAGGACATTAGCTTGGATGATGTGGAATCTATATGGGTAGAGCTGCAGAACACCAAAGGGCAAAAAACGTTAGTGGGAGTTGTGTACAGACCTCCAAACAGTAGTAGTGATGTTGGGGAGGGCATCAAATATGAAATTAGGGGTGCGTGCAATAAAGGTGCAGCAGTTATAATGGGTGACTTTAATATGCACATAGATTGGGCTAACCAAACTGGAAGCAATACGGTGGAGGAGGATTTTCTGGAGTGCATAAGGGATGGTTTTTTAGACCAATATGTCGAGGAACCAACTAGGGGGGAGGCCATCTTAGACTGGGTGTTATGTAATGAGAGAGGATTAATTAGCAATCTCGTTGTGCGAGGCCCCTTGGGGAAGAGTGACCATAATATGGTGGAATTCTGCATTGGGATGGAGAATGAAACAGTTAATTCAGAGACCATGGTCCAGAACTTAAAGAAGGCTAACTTTGAAGGTATGAGGCGTGAATTGGCTGGGATGGATTGGCGAATGATACTTAAGGGGTTGACTGTGGATGGGCAATGGCAGACATTTAGAGACCGCATGGATGAACTACAACAACTGTACATTCCTGTCTGGCGTAAAAATAAAAAAGGGAAGGTGGCTCAACCGTGGCTATCAAGGGAAATCAGGGATAGTATTAAAGCCAAGGAAGTGGCATACAAATTGGCCAGAAATAGCAGCGAACCTGGGGACTGGGAGAAATTTAGAACTCAGCAGAGGAGGACAAAGGGTTTGATTAGGGCAGGGAAAATGGAGTATGAGAAGAAGCTTGCAGGGAACATTAAGACGGATTGCAAAAGTTTCTATAGATATGTAAAGAGAAAAAGGTTAGTAAAGACAAACGTAGGTCCGTGCAGTCAGAATCAGGGGAAGTCATAACGGGGAACAAAGAAATGGCGGACCAATTGAACAAGTACTTTGGTTCGGTATTCACGAAGGAGGACACGAACAACCTTCCGGTTATAAAAGGGGTCGGGGGGTCTAGTAAGGAGGAGGAACTGAGGGAAATCCTTATTAGCCGGGAAATTGTGTTGGGGAAATTGATGGGATTGAAGGCCGATAAATCCCCAGGGCCTGATGGACTGCATCCCAGAGTACTTAAGGAGGTGGCCTTGGAAATAGTGGATGCGTTGACAGTCATTTTCCAACATTCCATTGACTCTGGATCAGTTCCTATGGAGTGGAGGGTAGCCAATGTAACCCCACTTTTTAAAAAAGGAGGGAGAGAGAAAACAGGGAATCAGCCTGACATCGATAGTGGGTAAAATGATGGAATCAATTATTAAGCATGTCATAGCAGTGCATTTGGAAAGAGGTGACATGATAGGTCCAAGTCAGCATGGATTTGTGAAAGGGAAATCATGCTTGACAAATCTTCTGGAATTTTTTGAGAATGTGTCCAGTAGAGTGGATAAGGGAGAACCAGTTGATGTGGTATATTTGGACTTTCAGAAGGCGTTCGACAAGGTCCCACACAAGAGATTGATGTGCAAAGTTAGAGCACATGGGATTGGGGGTAGTGTACTGACATGGATTGAGAACTGGTTGTCAGACAGGAAGCAAAGAGTAGGAGTAAATGGGTACTTTTCAGAATGGCAGGCAGTGACTAGTGGGGTACCGCAAGGTTCTGTGCTTGGGCCCCAGCTGTTTACACTGTACATTAATGATTTAGATGAGGGGATTAAATGTAGTATCTCCAAATTTGCGGATGACACTAAGTTGGGTGGCAGTGTGAGCTGCGAGGAGGATGCTGTGAGGCTGCAGAGCGACTTGGATAGGTTAGGTGAGTGGGCAAATGCATGGCAGATGAAGTATAATGTGGATAAATGTGAGGTTATCCACTTTGGTGGTAAAAACAGAGAGACAGACTATTATCTGAATGGTGACAGATTAGGAAAAGGGGAGGTGCAAAGAGACCTGGGTGTCATGGTACATCAGTCATTGAAGGTTGGCATGCAGGTACAGCAGGCGGTTAAGAAAGCAAATGGCATGTTGGCCTTCATAGCAAGGGGATTTGAGTACAGGGGCAGGGAGGTGTTGCTACAGTTGTACAGGGCATTGGTGAGGCCACACCTGGAGTATTGTGTACAGTTTTGGTCTCCTAACTTGAGGAAGGACATTCTTGCTATTGAGGGAGTGCAGCGAAGGTTCACCAGACTGATTCCCGGGATGGCGGGACCGACCTATCAAGAAAGACTGGATCAACTGGGCTTGTATTCACTGGAGTTCAGAAGAATGAGAGGGGACCTCATAGAAACGTTTAAAATTCTGACGGGGTTAGACAGGTTAGATGCAGGAAGAATGTTCCCAATGTTGGGGAAGTCCAGAACCAGAGGTCACAGTCTAAGGATAAGGGGTAAGCCATTTAGGACCGAGATGCGGAGGAACTTCTTCACCCAGAGAGTGGTGAACCTGTGGAATTCTCTACCACAGAAAGTTGTTGAGGCCAATTCACTAAATATATTCAAAAAGGAGTTAGATGAGGTCCTTACTACTAGGGGGATCAAGGGGTATGGCGAGAAAGCAGGAATGGGGTACTGAAGTTGAATGTTCAGCCATGAACTCATTGAATGGCGGTGCAGGCTAGAAGGGCCGAATGGCCTACTCCTGCACCTATTTTCTATGTTTCTATGTTTCTATGTTTCTATAGCACGGAGGCCTCGGCTTAATGTCTTATCTAAAAGATAGCATTGCTTACTACAGTTAGTGATTGATGCAGAGACCAAGTCAACATTAAAGAATAGGTTAGATAGGGTATTGAAGGATAGGGGAATAGGGCAGGAATATGGGATTAGAACTATTGTACTACCTGGACTGGTTGGGCCAAAAAGCCACTTTCCGTGCTGTAACTTCTATGTAATTGTCAAAAATTGTCTGTACGATAAGCACAATTCTTCCCAGCGTTCCCAAGCCCAAACTTTTGTTAGGAAATGATGACCAAAAGGGAAGAGAAGGTAATGTATACGGAAAATAACAGAGTATGCACACTTCTTAGTCACTCATTACAGAGCTGCATTGGCAGAGAATTTGCATCAGATCACCACATCACACTCTTATTCAGTACAAGACATAGAAAGACCCAGCATGGCAAAACATACAAATAAAATATTACTAAAAACATATCAATTCTGAGCTTTTGCCCATACAGAACAGTAAAAATTACCTTTAGAGACAGACAGGCTTGCTGAGACAGACGGGCAATTAACCCTGCTCTATCATAACCCCGATAGCTCAGTTTGTAAATCTATAAGCTCTGCAAGAGCCAAGCAATACAGATCTGAACAATCCCAGGTTCAAGCCTTCATCTGTGCTCAGCTGGCCAATTCCAGGTGCTAAGATAGCAGATCATAGAATCACAGCATCATACAAGTATTGTGCCTGGGCTGGCTCTTTGAAAGAGTTATCCAATTAGTCCCACCTGCCTGTTCTGTCCCCATAGCCCTGCAAATTTCTCTTATTGTGTTGTAATTTGTCTCAGTGTCACTGGGCTAAAGAAGAATTGTCAGACTAGTTTTCTTTAATGTCACCCATAAACAAATAGCTCAATGATCTGCTCACACATGAAAGACAACCATTTGGGAGAAGTACTGGAGGACGGTAGATACACAAAATCCAGTATCAGTCATTATGTTCAGCAGAAACATTTTTAAAATGTAAAGTAAAAGCCCCAAAGGATAAGACTTCATGCAGTCAGGGAAAAAGAAAAATCATAGGAGATGGGGAAATAATTTGTAGAGGAGAAAGAAAGTGGGTCAGCTCTTTGGTACAACTGTCTAGGTTCCCACATGAAGAACTTTCAATTGGACTAAGTATTGATGTCATCCATGGCTCAGTTGGTAGTCTCTGAGTCAGAAGGTTGTGGGTTCAAGTCCCACTCCAGAGACTCGAGCACAATAATCCAGACTGACATTCCAGCACAGAACTGGGGGAGTGCTGCACTGTTGGAGGTGCCTTCTTTCAGATGAGACATGAAACCCAGGCCCTGTCATTTCTCACAGATGGACATAAAAGATCCAATGGCACTATTTCGAAGAAGAGCAGGGGAGATGTCGCCGGTGTCCTAGCCAACATTTATTCCTCAACCATTACTAAAAAAAACAGCTAATCTGGAGATTATCACATTGTTGTTTGCGGGAGCTTGCGACCGTGTTTCCTACATTACATTACAACAGTGACTACACTTCAAAAGTACTTAATTGGCTGCGAAGTGCTTTGGGGCATCCCGAGGTCGTGAAAGGTGCTATTTAAATGCAAGTCTGTCTTATTTTCTTTCATAAGGAGTGTGCTGGACAGCTATGAAACACTACTACCTGGGAGGAATTGGTGCCTTTAGGATAACTTTCGAAGTTTGCGTGATTAAAGTTCAGGCATATAATCCTGTTTGAGGATGTTAAACATGTGAGTTATTGTTTTCCCCTAAAAAAAAGAGATCGTTCCTTAGGGGTAAATTTTGAGGCAAGTATTTGACTGTTGTCAAAACAACTTGATCTACACTTTTTGGATGTTTTAGATATTTTTTTATTTTTATCCAAATGGGTTGGCACGTGTCCTACTCCAAGGCCACCCTAGTGCCCACTGCAACAAGCATTGGCAGGCTATTCATTATGAACTAAACAGTGTCAGCTGTGGCTCAGTTGGTACACCCTCGCCCCCGAGTCAGAAAGTTATGGGTTTAAAATCACATTCCAGGGACTTGAGCATCAAAATCTAGGCCGACACTCCAGTGCAGTACTACACTGTTGGAGGTGCTGTCTTTCAGATGAGGCATTAAATCGAGGCGCCGTCTGCTCTCTTGCATAGATGTAAAAGATCCCATGGCATTTTTCAAAGAAGAACAGGTGAGTTATCCCCAGTATCCTGGCCAAAACTGAACCCTCAATCAACATCACGAAAGCAGATTATCTGGTCATTATCACATTGCTGTCTGTGGGAGCTTGCTGTGCACAAATTGGTTGCTGTGTTTCCTACATTACAACAGTGGCTACACTTCAAAAGTACTTCATTGGCTGTAAAGCGTTTTGGGACGTCCGGTGGTCGTGAAAGGTGCTATATAAATGCAAGTCTTTTTTTTCTCTCTTTTAAACTTGATCCTATCCTTATGCAATGTTCACATGTAAACTTTCCACAAGGTCCACTTGATCAGGAGCAGGGACCACAACTGATTTTTTTTCTTTATTAGCCCAGGGGTGCTGGAGTCAATCGGAGTTCCTCCACTGCCAACCCATCTGAGATCAGTTAACTCAGTAGAGACGAGGAATCAAACCTTAAACCTTCTGGCTTGAATGAATCAGCTGCCTTTGCCAACTGAAAACATTATGACTAATCCTACCTCTGGCATCGACACAACAATGATTTTTCAGCCATAATACACCAGGCACGACACGGCAAACCCAACGATCCAAGAAATTCGAAACCCTCATTAATTGTGGTGCAAAGCCCAAGTAACCGTAGCATCTGTGTAATGCCTGTAACTTGCATATTGCAGTGGGCAGATCAATTTGTTTTTAAATAACTAAATCTGACCTGTTGTGCATGTACAAGCTGGACCAATGCCAGAACACAGGGAAACTTCAGGATGTTGACACGTATCTCTCACAAGCTAGCTATTGCCCATACAATTCCAGGAGATTGGGGGGGGGGGGGAAAGGAGATTGGGGGGGGGGGAAAGGAGATTGGGGGGGGGGGAAAGGAGATTGGGGGGGGGGGAAAGGAGATTGGGGGGGGGGAAAGGAGATTGGGGGGGGAAAGGAGATTGGGGGGGGGAAAGGAGATTGGGGGGGGGAAAGGAGATTGGGGGGGGGAAAGGAGATTGGGGGGGGGAAAGGAGATTGGGGGGGGAAAGGAGATTGGGGGGGGGAAAGGAGATTGGGGGGGGGAAAGGAGATTGGGGGGGGGGAAAGGAGATTGGGGGGGGGGAAAGGAGATTGGGGGGGGGGAAAGGAGATTGGGGGGGGGGAAAGGAGATTGGGGGGGGGGAAAGGAGATTGGGGGGGGGGAAAGGAGATTGGGGGGGGGGGAAAGGAGATTGGGGGGGGGGAAAGGAGATTGGGGGGGGGAAAGGAGATTGGGGGGGGGGGAAAGGAGATTGGGGGGGGAAAGGAGATTGGGGGGGGAAAGGAGATTGGGGGGGAAAGGAGATTGGGGGGGAAAGGAGATTGGGGGGGGGGAAGGGAGATTGGGGGGGGGGAAGGAGATTTGGGGGGGGAAGGAGATTTGGGGGGGAAGGAGATTTGGGGGGGAAGGAGATTGGGGGGGGAAAGGAGATTTGGGGGGGGGGTAAAGGAGATTTGGGGGGGGGTAAAGGAGATTTGGGGGGGGGGGGTAAAGGAGATTTGGGGGGGGGTAAAGGAGATTTGGGGGGGGGGTAAAGGAGATTTGGGGGGGGGGTAAAGGAGATTTGGGGGGGGGGGTAAAGGAGATTTGGGGGGGGGGGGAAAGGAGATTTGGGGGGGGGGGGAAAGAGAGAGAGGGAGGCTGAACGGGCCGGGCCCGAGATTTCGTGCAGGGCCCGTCCCCAGCACCAAATTTACAGGTAGGTGGTGTTGGGTCGGGGGGGGGGGGAGGGAGATGAGAGGTAGGTTCGGTTCGGGTCGAGGGGAGGGAGGGAGGGAGAGGGAGATCAGGTCAAGGGGAGGGAGGTCAGGTCCGATCCAGTCCGGAGGCGGGGGGGGGGGGGGGGGGGGGGGGGAAGAGGGGAGGGGAGGGGAGAGCGGGTGTCGGGTCCGGTCCGGGGGCGGGAAGCGGGAGTCGAGCCGGGAGGAAGCAGGAGGTGGCCGTGGGAGGAGCCTTATTCACGCAGCTCCAGTGAGGCCATTCGGCCAGGGCTAGGGGCTGCGTGCTTCGGGCCCCTCCCACACAGTTTCGGGCGCCTGGAGCTACTGCACTTGCGTGCCCACTGTAGCGCGCATGTGCAGAGGTCCCGGCACTGTTTTCAGCGCAGGGACCTGGCTCCATCCCCAACAGCTCCTGCTGCGCTGCGCCGAGGGCCAGAGGTCCTGCAGGGAGGTGGAGAATCTGGAGGATTTTTTTTAGGCACACTTTGTGGCGCGAAAAACGGGCGTCCAGGTCGGGACTGCGCCGTTCTAGGCGCGGCTCGAAACTTGGGCCCAAAGTTTCCACAATGAATCCCTGCCCTCAAAATATTGTTTCTGATGTGGTAGTTATCTTAACTGTCAACGCTGCTCTCACTATATTCAAGTAAACATTGTCATGATATTTGGCAGATTAGTTCCAAAATTAATGACAGCCTTTTTGTTTTCCATAATTTCCATTTATAATTTTTATTAAACTTAAGTCAGGTTGTAAAAATTAGAGTTTTGGATCCCCTACCAGCACTTGGACTTTCCTGAAAAGTTGTTGGGAAGGGGAAAGTTTACAAAAAGTGAATGGGACTAGGAAGCATATAACTGGACTACTAATATATAAATATTTGGACAAACTTCTTTTTAAAAAGCATAATGTGATCATGATCATATAACAAACAGAACAGAATGTCCAGGAACACTAGAGTCAGTGAGCCCCTGTCCATACATACAGCTTTCTGACACATTACAGTATCAAAGAGCACATTACAGCTGGGTTATTGTACAGTTCTGAGAATATTACTAATACATAACAGAGTTAAATCTTTGAATAGTAAAGAGGCTTTTTAAAAGGCTTTGGTCAATCTTGGATTATATAGCCAATTTAAAATGAAAGGTCACACAATTTCACCTTTAGTTTTATAAAACTCCAAGGTTGTTCATGTGCATTTGAAAGAACACCAAACGAATTAACATTCTGCACAAGTTTGTTTTTTTTTCTTCACCCAAGATTTTACTTTCCAAGTCATGTACCACAAGGTCTATGAGGGTAGACAAGAAGGTCTCTTTCAATGCTGCCAGGAGGTGGGCAAAGGCAGTATTCATGAGCCAGAGAGCGATTGCGATCTGTAGAGCTGTTTTATCAGGTCAAAAAATGTGTCTCAAGTTCACAGGTATGAATATACTGAAATTTAGAGATCATGTAATATTATTCGGGGGGGAGGCAGCCGTAAGTGCTCTAGACTTGAACTCTTCCAAACAGACAAGAAAGAAAATAATTTAGATCAGAGGGTTTTTCATGTAGTTCTGTACATGCCTAAACATGTGTGGTGTATGAAAGAAACTCAGTGAAGCTTCAACTTACCCCACCTCTGGCTTATTTTCTATGGAAATAGTCTGAAGGACAACCCTCATTTAAAAAAAAAAAGTCTTCAACCCTGTGGTGTAACTAGCAATATAAAAAACGAACACTGTATGTTACAAAACGATTAAATATCACCTAACTAAAGCATTGACTAACTTTCCAAAGAGGAAGAAGAAAAAAATCTAAAACCCCATCATAAGAACATAAGAAATAATGGGGTCAAGGCGCAGCCCCAACCTAGATGGCCATTTTTCGCACCTAAAAGCGCGACAGAAAAATACCTCTTAATTCTCCGGCTCCTTGCTGGTCCCTGGGAGCTCGGCACGGCGCGCACACAGCAGCGTGGGGCGGAGCCAGAGAGTCACGTCGATTCTGCAAGTGGAGGGGGGGGGCGGGACTAAGTTAAATGAGGCATCGTCATGTCGGCAGCCCTGCACGTGCGCAATGGAGTGCGCGCGCACACGCAGTAGCCCAAAAACATTGGCACTCGGCCATTTTTAAAGGAACTTAAAGAAAAGTGCTGATTTGTCTCGTGGACCTGTGGAAAGGCATGGGATTGAATTTTGGTGATTTTTTTGTGTGTCTGAAGAGTGCTTTTAGCAGCACTGTTGAATAAATCACCTGCTGAAATCAGTGAGTGCTGCTTTCCACTGCTAAACTTCCAGAACAGGTGCTGCATAGGTGCATGCAAATTAAGGAGTGTGTGTTTTGAAAAATAAGTGTGTCAATTCAATACAGCAATGGAACAACATCCACCAAGAACAAAGAATTTCTTGCATGAGGAAGTGGAGATATTAATCAACATCATTGAGCAGAGATGGCAGGAGCTAGATACCAGCAATAGAGGTCGCATAAAAGTGCCACCTAAAGAAATGAAGAAACGCTGGAACCAAGTTGCAGAAGATTACTGCGCAGTCTGTATGTCCCACCCTACAGAAAGACGCATTCTGTAAAAAGTTATATTTTACTCTTTGCAGAAGAAATTGGCCCACAACAGGAGGGAAGCAACTGGAACAGGAGGAGGCATGCCCAATCTGCAGCCACTGACACCCTTGAACAGAGGGTAGCTGCTATGATGAGTCGTACATGGAGAAAGCAATCAGTACAGCACAAGCTGGGCCCGCACGCGAGGAATAGGGCAAGTCCCGAAAATGCATCGTGGCCCTTCAAATCAACCTGCTGCCTGGCCTGCCATGGTGGTGGTGGTGGCGGCGGTGACGACGACGACAATGATGATGACGTCGCCAACCCTGAGGATCCTGAAGATACAGAACAAGAACTAGGACAACCAGATGCGGACAATCCAGAATGGATAGTGGTGGCGATGTCTGAAATGTCTACGGGGAGAGCTTCCAAATTAATGTTTATGAGCCCCCATTAAGGGGCATCAGAGTTTCAACCCCTTGCATAGGTTCTGGTTCCATCTTTCATGGTTTTGTTTCCGATGTTGCGGGTCCCAGTGGTGCTGCTGGTGTAATGCAGCAGTTTACAGCCAGTGCACCACCGTCCGAGCCTGCGACTCCCACTCGCATAGATTCTGGTTCCACCTTCCATGGTTTTGATTCCGATGTTGCAGGTCCCAGTGGTGCTGGTGATAAAATGGAGCAGTTTACACCCATTCACCCACCATCCCAGCCCACGGCTCGCATTCGAGTGCTGTCGTCTGGAACACCGAGCGCCCCACCTTCCCAGCCCGTGCCTCTCTCTCTAGTACTGCCGTCCGTGCCCGCGCCTCCCAGTGTAGTGGTGCACGAGGCAGACCCAGGCAGAGGAGGAGATTATTGAAGACACGCTCTCCTGAGATGCAGCGTGCAACAGATGCGGCTCAGGTTGTGGCATTGGGTATGGAGACCAATGAGCTTACTCGATCACTCATCGGTAGCGTCAGTGCAGTGGGTGATGAGGTGATGGTCCTGACGGGAGAAATAGCAGTAATGACACAGGAACTTAGGGAGGGAATGTCCGAGGGAGTTCAATCAACGGCACAGGCCGCCAGGGAGGGCATGCAAGTGACGGCACAGGCCGTCAGGGAGGTAGCTGCTGCAATAAGGGCACAAAGCCCAGCCAATCAAATGACACCCCCATGAAGAAGTGAACATTCACTGAGATGTGGATGAGAGATGGTTGCAGCCTTTCTTTGCTGCTTTTGTTCTTGTTCTTGTTCTTGATGTAGCTGTGGTAACGTTTTTCAAATTGAAATTGTTTTCTAACTGTAAATTTACAACTTATAAGTGATCTTAGTGTAAATGCTCTCACATTTTGTAACTTATTTAATTTTGCATCTAAAAAGTGGTCTTGAAATATTTAAGTGATCTTCAAGTCATATAAAACAGTAAAGTTTTATACAACAAATATTTTATTACAGTGACGTTAACATTTCAATAAAATATTTTTTCATTAAAACTGATTCATCTTCCATTAACACAACACAACGCAAGAACAACTGCAAAGAATAAACATGTCCATGCGCAACAGTGGTCGCAGAGCCCTCAGGCATTAGTAAATAAAGCATTCACGGATGCTGGCGCAGGGCTCAAGCAATCGTTAAAGGAGCACAATGGACAGCCCTCTTCCGACCTCGTGCTCCAGCATCAGTCACTTGCATGCTTTCCTGAAAGTCGTCATCATCCATATCCTGCTCTTCTGTAATACTATCATGCACTGGACCCTCATGTGGGTCTTCTGGTTCCACTACCAGCTCTTGCTGCCTCATGACGGCTAAATTATGGAGCATGCAGCACACAACAGTGAAGTGACCAACAATCTGAGGAGAATATTGCAAATGGCCTCCCGGAATGGTCCAGGCATCAGAAACGCTGTTTCAATATGCCAATGGTCCTCTCAATGATGCTGCGCGTCGCAATGTGCGGCATGTTGTATTAACGGTCAGCTTCTGTCCATGTCACGCGTAGGGGCGTCATGAGCCAGGTGGTCAGGCCGTATCTTTTGTCTCCCAGTAGCCAGCTCTGCCCGTCTAGCTGCTGCTCAAACATGCCAGATATAATGCTGTCGAGTAGGATGAACGCATCATGGGTGCTGCCAGGGTATCTCGCATCGACTGACATGATGCGCTGCTTGTCGTCACACACGAGCTGCACATTGATGGAGTGCAAACTTTTTCTATTCCTGTAATGCTCGGAATCCTCCACAGGTGCTCGCAAGGCTATGTGGGTACAATCAATGCAGCCCTGTATCCTTGGGAAGCTGGCAATCCTGAAGAAGCCCACAGCCTTCTCATGGATTGCTTGTGCGGTCATTGGGAAATTGATGGAAGTCATTCCTTCGCACATACAGTGCAGCTGTGACCTGGTAAACGCAGGCATGTATTGCACGTTGAGAGATGGTGCACACACCTCCAGTTGTAGCCTGAAACGATCCCGAGGCATAGAAGGCAAGTGCAGCTGTCACCTTCACTTCAACAGACAAGGCAGTTGGCGTTCTGCTTCTCGGCTGCAAATCTGCTCTCAGCATATCACAGATCTCAGCGACAACTTGTGTGTGTCAAAAGGCTGCGTTTCCGCAATCAACCTCGCTTATGTCCAGGTACGAGTGCCTGGCTCGATATTGCCAACGTTGGTAAGGTCTCCTGCCCATCAGCCTACAGGCTATGACGGTCCTGGTGCGGTGAGCTCTAATCAATTCTCTCCTATGCAGTGAATTGCTGGCGAACCATTGCATAATCCGTGGTGTTGACAATGCAGCACCCATTCTGCAAATTTAAGTTTCAAACTGGCTATCTGGCTGCCTCCCCATCCCTGGCCGAATGGCCTCAGTCTCCCCCGCAGCTCGAAGGCTGCTTGCTGTGTTTTCGGCCGCCATCAGCCACTGCCGCCGCCCCGATCCCATGGCCGAATGGCCTCAGCTTCCTTCGCAGCTCGAAGACTGCTTGCTTGCTGTGTCTTCGGCTGCCGTCGAGCCACAGACGCCGCCCCTGTCTCCTACATGGAAGGAAGGCCTGCCTGCCTCAAGCACCGCTGCTCGAAGGCTGCTTGCTGCCATTGTTATTGGGTTGCCGTCGAGTCACTGACGCCGCCCCTGTCTCCAACATGGAAGGCCTGCCTGAAGCACTGCAGCTCAAAGGCTGCTGCTGCTTCACACAGGTAGGAATAGTCAATATTTTGTCTTTGCTTTGTTTATAATTTTTTAATCAGGATGGCTCTTTATTTGTATAAGCAAGACTGTTGAATGCTTGTAGAATTTAATTACTTTCCTTTCTCTCTTCCCCCGCCCCCCCCCCCAACATTCCTTACGCCTGATTTGTAACCTACGCCTGATTTGTAAAGTGTAGGCAAGGTTTTTCTGAGCGTACACAAATCTACACTTACTCCATTCTAAGTTAGTTTGGAGTAAATTTTCACTGCCCAAGCTTTCAAAACAGGCGTAAGTGGCCAGACATGCCCCCTTTTGAAAAAAAAAATCTGTTCCAAAATGAAACTGTTCTAACTGACTAGAACTGGAGCAAACTACATGCCGAGAATTGCAATTTCTAAGATACTCCATTCTAAACCAGTTGCTCAAAAAAAATAGGAGCAACTCAGGCCAAAACTTGACCCCAGGAACAGGAGTAGGCCATACGGTCCCTCGAGCCTGCTCCGCTATTCAATAATGATCAAATCATGGATTCAGCTCCACATCACCCTTTATCGTTTAAGAAACTATCTATTTCTATCTTAAATTTGTTCAATGTCCCAGCTTCCACAGCTCTCTGAGGCAGCGAATTCCACAGATTTACAACCCTCAGAGAAGAAATTTCTCATCTCAGTTTTAAATGGGCGGCCCCTTATTCTAAAATCATGCCCTCTAGTTCTAGTCTCCCCTATCAGTGGAAACATCCTCTCTGCATCCACCCTGTCAAATCTTATACGTTTCGATAAGATCACCTCTCATTTTTCTGAATTCCAATGAGTAGAGGCCCAACCTACTCAACCTTTCCTCATAAGTCAACCCCCTCATCCCCGGAATCAACCTAGTGAACCTTCTCTGAATTGCCTCCAAAGCAAGTATATCCTTTCGTAAATACGGAAACCAAAACTGCATGCAGTATTCCAGTTGTGGCCTCACCAATACCCTATATAGCTGTAGCAAGACTTCCCTGCTTTTATACTCCATCCCCTTTGCAATAAAGGCCAAGATTACATTGGCTTTCCTGATCACTTGCTGTACCTGCATACTATCCTTTTGCGTTTCATGCACAAGTACCCCCAGGTCCCGCTGTGCAATCTTTCTCCATTTAAATACTAACTTGCTCTTTGATTTTTTTTCTGCCAAAGTGCATGACCTCACACTTTCCAACATTATACTCCATCTGCCAAATTTTTGTCCACTCACTTAGCCTGTCTATGTCCTTTTGCAGATTTCTTGTGTCCTTCTCATACAAAGATGGGAGGAAAAGCAATGTATCATCAGCAAACTTGGCTACGTTACACTCAGTCCCTTCTTCCAAGTCATTAATATAAATTGTAAATAGTTGGGGTCCCAGCACGGATCCCTGCGGCACCCCACTAGTTACTGGTTGCCAACCAGAGAATGAACCATTTATCCCGACTGTTTTCTCTGTTAATTAGCCAATCCTCTATCCATGCTAATATATTACCCCCAACCCCGTGAACTTTTATCTTGTTCAGTAACCTTTTATGTGGCACCTTGTCAAATGCCTTCTGGAAGTCCAAATACACCACATTCACTGGTTCCCCTTTATAGAAGGGTTACAGCACAGGAGACGGCCATTTGGCCCATCAAGCCTGTGCCGACTCTCTGCAAGAGCGCTTCAGCTAGTCTCACTCCCCCGCCCTTTATTCGTAGCCATGCAAATTTATTTTCTCTCAGGTACTTATTCAATTCCCTTTTGAAAGCTACAACTGAATCTGCCTCCTCCACCCTAGCAGGCAGTGCATTCCAGATTGCTGCATAAAAAAGTTTTTCCTTATGTTGCCTCTGATTCATCTGCCAGTCACCTTAAATCGGTGGCGTCTGGTTCTCGACCCTTCAGTCAATGGAAACAGTTTCTCTCTTGCTACTTTGTCTAGACTCCTCCATCAAATCTCCTCTCAATCTTCTCTGCTCTAAGGAGAATAACCCCAGCTTCTCTAGTCTATCCACATAACCTGGAACCATTCATGTAAATCTTTTCTGTACCCTCTCTAAGGCCTTCACATCCTTCCTAAAGTGCGGTGCCCAGAATTGGACACAATACTCCAGTTGAGGCTGAACCAGTGTTTTTAATCAAAGGTTCATAATAAATTCCTTGTTTTTGTACTCTATGCCTTTATTTATGCAGCCCAGGATCCTGTATGCTTTTTTAACCGCTTTCTCAACCTATCTTGTCACCTTCAATAATTTGTGCACATATGCGCCCCCCTCCCACCCCCCACCCCACCCAGTCTCTATTCCTGCACCTGCTTTAGAATTGTACCCGTTAGTTTATATTGCTCCCTCCTCATTCTTCATACCAAAATGTATCACCGCATTTTTCTGCATTAAATTTCATCTGCCACATGTCCGCCCATTCCACCAGCCTGTCTATGTCTTCTTGAAGTATATCACGAACCTCCTCACTGTTCTCTATACTTCCAAGTTTTGTGTCATCTGCAAATTTTTAAATAGTGCCCTGTGCACCCACATCCAAGTCATTAATATCTATCAAGAAAAGCTGTGGTCCTAGTATCGACCCCTGGGGTACACCCCTGTGTACTTTCCTCCAGTCCAAAAAACAACCATTCACCATTACTCTCTGTTTCCTGTCACTTCGCCAATTTTGTATCCATGTTGCCACTGTCCCTCTTATTCCATGGACTTCAACTTTGCTGGCAAGCCTATTATGTGGCACTTCATCAAACACCTTTTGGAAGTGTCCATGTACACCACATCAACCGCATTGCCCCTCATCAACCCTCTTATCTCATCAAAAAACCCAATCAAGTTAGTTAAACATGATTTTCCTTTAACAAATCTATGCTGGTTTTCCTTAATTAATCCACAATTGTCCAACTGACTGTTAATTTTGGCCCGGATTATTGTTTCTAAAAGCTTCCCCACTACTGAGGTTAAACTGACTGGCCTGTAGTTGCTGGGTTTATCCCTTTTTTGAACAAGGGTGTAACATTTACAATTCTCCAGTCCTCTGGCACAGCGCCGTATCCAAGGAGGATTGAAAGATTATGGCCAGTACCTCTGCAATTTCCACCTTTACTTCCCTCAGCATCCGAGGATGCATCTCATTAGGTCCTGGTGAGTTATCTATTTTAAGTACAGCCAGCCTTTCTAGTACCTCCATCAATTTTTATCCCATCCAGTATCTCAATTACCTCCTCTTTCACTATGACTTTGGGAGCATCATCTTCCTTGGTGAGGACCGATACAAAGTACTCATTTAGTACCTCGGCCATACCCCCTGCCTCCATTTTGGTCCATAATCAGCTCCACCCCACCTCTTACTACCCATTTATTATTTATATGCCTAATGGGCGAGCGCTATTTATCATCTGCGCTCACATCTCAAAAGCCAACCGGCAGAAGCAGCTGGTCTGATGGTGGGACAATGGGAAACGTTTAAAAAAATATATATAGATCAGTGGGAACATTTTGGGTTGACATGTACCTCCCACTCTCAGCTACAATGGTCTCTCACCAGAGTTGGGACCTGTGGTGGGGTAGATTCCTAAAGCAGGTCCTGACTGAATGGAGGATGAGCATTATCCATCCTGTTCGTTACATCCTCAAAGAATTCAAGCAAATTTGTCAAATATGACTTCCCCTTCATAAATCCATGCTGACTCTGCCTGACCAAATTATGCTTTTCCAAATGTCCTGCTATTGCTTCTTTAATAATGGACTCCAACATTTTCCCAACAACAGATGTTAGGCTAAATGGTCTATAGTTTCCTTCTTTTTGTCTGCCTCCTTTTTTAAATAGGGGCGTTACATTTGCTGGGACCTCCCCAGAATCCAGAAAATTTTGGTAAATTACAACCAATGCATCCAATATCCCTGCCGCTACTTCTCTTAAGATCCTAGGATGCAAGCCATCAGTTCCAGGGGATTTATCTGCCTTTAGTCCCATTATCTTACTGAGTACCACCTCCTTAATGATTGTGACTGGGTTAAGTTCCTCCCCCCCCTATAGCCCCTTGACTATCCACTGCTGGAATATTGTTAGTGTACTCTTACCGTAAAGAATCGTGCTGGACAGCCAAGTGTCTTAACACAATCACAAAGAGGAAAGTAACTAAGGCATAAGCCAGAGTCACACATTTACTCGGCGCAAGAAAGGAGATTATATGGATGCCATTATGATGTTACTAAAATCAAAAACACCTCAAAAGGGATGACATGCCAGTTAATTCTCACCACTGTCAACCTGAGTTTACTTCGCATTATGCAGTGGATACTGAATGAGAAAGAAATCCAGCATCTGGTATGCGCTCTCTGCTTTGATATCCAACTTTTTTTTTTAAATCTAAGCTGCAGCTTCCTTTTACTTTGGGAGACAGAGGAATGCCATTTCCAGTCAGAACTCTCTTCCAGATGTGAAGGAAAGCCAGTGCCATTCACTCACTGCACTGCCTCCAGGCAGAATAAAAGGCTTGCCTCAGCCTTGAAGCTGATTATTTCCATATGCCCACAAAAAGCATTACCTCATTTCATCCAAACCTTAGAATGGGTATAGCTTACTGCCAGCAGAAAAAACACATTGAAGGTTTCCTATACAGTAAAGAGGGCTGGAGAATTCCACTTCACAAGTAGCTTGCAATGGGAAGGGAAAGTAACTTTTCTGCACTGGCAATACTGACAAATAAAGCAACTGCAATCCACATTCCTACTGCATAAGATCCTGTGTCGACTCCTGTAATTCTTCTCCATGCAACTTAACTTTGCTTCGAACATAAACCATTTAGCTTGTTTATTCCCCAGATTATGTACAATCTACTCTACCATATTCTCTACACAACCCCCTCAACTGTCTGAGGCAAGGTTCTGCAAATTATCACCCTGCCTCCTCCTTCCAAACACAAATCAAGCAAAGCAGCACATACTTATTTAACTTTTACAACATATACATATTCCAGGTCAGGCCGACTTCCTTGACCTATTCTATGGTTACATCATCATTGGCAGTGCCTCTGCTGCACGGACCTAGTGGTTACAGCAGCTCAGAAGTCGGCACTATTCACACACCATTTAAGTCCCTCTATCGATATTTATGCTTATAACCTTTAATCATGTTTCTCTACTTATCGAATTCTTTGAAAGAGATCATCAATACAGCATGAACTGCTTTAATTCAGAATCTATTCCATGTATCTAGTACTCTGGGGTACTCAATCATAAATCTGAGACTTGTAAATTTTATATCCAAGTTCTCCATTTCATGCTCAGTCCAAATTAAAATACTCTGCTTAACCTTTAAGTAAACAGTTCTTTTGAATACAAAGTTAAATCAGAGCAATTTTCAACCTAAACAATCATTCACTAGGTAGAGAGTAACATTTACAACAATTTCTCAGAGATAAACAGTCTCAGGATATGACAATCATATAGACACAATATCAAAATTAAACATTTCACACCAAGCAGCTGCTTTATATTCTATAAAAGGCAACAGCCAGTACAAACTAATGCAATCTCAACACATATCTGGGTTGATATTGTGGGATTTCATGTTATTGGATGTCAGCTCCCTCCATCACCAACCCACCCTTGCAAATAGCCCAATAGTAAATCAGGAAATCCAGAAAGGTGCCATGAGATCAGAGGGTTAATCACTTCAAGCTGTTCTCGCATCTGGCTCTAAGGCTGGCTTGGCAAAAGTCTGCGAGCAGACTAATAACTGTCCCCTCAGCCAGAGAAAGCACATAGTGAAAAGATCAATATAAAAGCAGCCCGAGAAATGAAATGAAAATAATTTTACAAATCAATTATTGAAAACAATTTATGCACCATGCCACTCCTTATAAATCTGTGAAATGACTAAATATCAAGGCTCATGTCTATTCCATTCACACATTTTCATTAAAAAGCAAAGTTACAAATCTGCATCTACTTTATTTCTTTATATTTCATTAAAATCCAAAATGTTTCTCGTCTCCTTTACAGCAAGTTTATACAAGCAGGTGATATCAATTTATGGAAGATCAGCACATAAAAAAGTTTCAAATCTAACTTGGACTCTTATTTATCCAATTTTTGCCTGGGGAGATGACAAATTGGAGAACCATCACTTTCTTAAATAGAAGGAAAAGAAAATACTAAGAAGAAGACTTGACTAAGGGTTCTGTGCAATTTCATGGACAGAGACCTGGCAACAGATCGTTTCTGCACCCATTTAACAGGGAAATTCTTTTCTTAGCACAAGTTTAGAAACTAAATAAGCACAATAAAAATCTAAAATCTCACTGCATACACCATCAAGATTACAGGGGATATAGGAACGAGGATCAACAATGTAGCTATTGAGAATTGAGGGATATAGTAAAAAACAATGCTGCAGATTTGCACTGCCTACATTCAAAAGGAAGCCAGGGACCCAACATTGGCAGTCAGGTAAAAAGGAGATTCAAGTTCCGACCAATACTACAATTGGCCTCAGTGGTTTTTGGAGAGAGAAAAAAAAAATCAGATGATTCAACCTCGGAGTAGCCATAGCCAAGCTTGATCCTGCCCTCACCTGGATGTCCATACACAATGATCAGGGGGAACCACTGGTCACCAATCAGAGCAAGAATCCGGGCTAAATTTTGTTCCACAATTGTAGTAAACAAATCACTACCCAGGCTGCAAGTTATTTATTTATTTTTATTTAAAGCTATTTTAGGTACCTGTTCATTTAGGTCGGGCACTATTCCCGAGCCAAGTAGACAACCGAATCATCGATTTGGTCAAATTACTCTGATTTTGCTTCTTACCACTGTTTTCCAACAACTTGGCTGATGCATATGCGTGATAGAGAAAAAGAAAAATTGATGCAATTAACTATATCAACTGTTGCGTTTTTCTTCAATTTCCTGCTGGGGTTTTCTCCCTGGGAGAACAAGCAGGACATCTCTCTTCCAGCACGTGATCACTCTGGATTGCCTGCTGAGAGTTTATCGTAACTCACTTGCACGATTGCAACAATTTCAGATGATGCCTGAGGCACTTGAGAAGGCTGGGCACATTTTAATAAGGTCCAAAATTATTTACATTTTAAGGTACAGTTGCCCAATTTGCAGAGGACAAATCTGGCTCTGAACATACCAGACAAGCGAGAACAAACTAGTCACACGTGTTTTGCTTTGTTTGTACTCTGACATAGCAACGGCAGGATTTCCCTAACCGGTTAATTGCTGTGAAGCTCCTTTATTTAAACAATGATGACATGACATGGAGCAGCCAGAAAGAATAGAAGTATTACAAACACAGCTACTGAAATTGGGTTCAGAATTTTCTCATACATTCAAAAGCTTTTCTCGTAGGCAATATTCATGGAAACTACAGGCATAAGCCAGGGATGTGCAAGTATGCTGAGGCCTGCAATTCATCCACATGGCGGGCATTGTGGCCATTTGGAAAATCATTTGCCCCATCATTAAAGGGTTTTTTTTTTGGGGGGGGGGGGGGGGCGTTAAGAAAGCATCCCTTGGCACCTGCTCAAAGGAACAAAAGGAAGAGTAGGCCATTTAGCCCCTTGAGCCTGTTCCACCATTCAATGAGATCATGGCCAATCTGTAACCTAACTCCATATGCTCGCCTTTGCCTTATAACCCTTCATACCTCTGGTTAACAAAAATCCACCAATCACAGATTTAAAATTAACAAGCATCAATTGCCGTTTGCGAAAGAGCGTTCCAAATTTCTACCATCCTTTGCACGGTGTTTCCCAACTTCACTCCTGAAAGGCCTAGCTCTAATTTTTAGACTATGCATCCTAATCCTAGACTCCCCAACCAGCGAAAATAGTTTCTCTCTATCTACCCTAGCAGTTCCCTTTAATATCTTGAAAACTTCAATTAAATCACCAGTTTTCTCAACTTTTACAAAGCAGCAGAAGCCTCCTGGCTTCTACTAGAAGTGTACGGGTGGCATTTGAGTCAAGACACAATCATGCTTGGCTATAACTTTCCCCCCCTCCTTATGATCAAACAACCCACCAACATTCACTTTCAATGTTCACTCACGTCGAGTATCTACATGGGCAAGGTACCAGAGTTCACATAATATCCATGGTACGTACCACAGCCAGAAGCCAACACCTCCCCTGAAACGAGGGAAAAATCTTCGGAGAAAAGGGGGCAAGAATATAACCCATCAAGAATCTAAACTGAAAAAGACTGTGGGGCCATGGATGGAATTCTATCAGAGCTCAAATCACATGGAGTATTTCTATTTACTTCCTTTACGCCACAAGGACCATTAAAAAGGAAATCAGTAAGTGGAAACAGCAGGATATCTGACTACTCCTTCCAGTCACTATTGTATTGAAGAGAAGGTTAGTAAGGATGGACAAGAAAGCCACTTCCTAGGGTAATGTATCATAGTTCTTAAGGATATCCTTAAAGCATAACCATCCTTTAGTTATTTCAAATCATTTATAGCAACTGAAAACAGGCGTTCTAAAAACCATTATAATATTGATTGAAAACAAAAAAAAAAATCACTAGAAATGCACATCAGATTGAATAACATCTGAAATGGAAATAAAGGTCAATATGTCAGATGCAATCCTTCATCAGAATGGAATCAAACTCATTTTTTAAAAAAATGGAGATTGAAAACATTTTATTTTATTCCCCACCCCTCTCCATTTTCCCTGCACAATTCCATAAACTAGCTCAGTTGGGCTGACATCTGCCATTGGGCAGATATAGCCCATGACTCACAGGAAAGATGGGTTACAGACTTTCCCAGTACGAACACACGAACTGCGAAGGACAGGTAAAGACCATCTGGTCCATTGAGCCTGTCCCACACAATTGTGATACCTTGTGTACCACAACATATACACTCCACCCACCCAAAACCTTGTGATCTCCTGGGAGAGGCAATAAAAGATTACAAACCCAGGCCAATTTGGGAGGAAAAAAATCTGGGAAATTCCTCTCCGACCCCTCTAGGCGATCAAAACTAGACAATGTGATCACTCTGGCCATTAAATTCCCTGCAGTGCCTACCTTCTGTAAGAGGTGATCTCCACCACAGCCAGAAACAAATTCAGCTTTCGCTTGAAGAAATTCAGCGAGTCTGCCACATTACCACATTAATACCACAATAGTTTGGCAGTATCCCACTGTTTAATTTAATAATTCTATCACACCTTGGGTGTAGGATTGCAAGCTCTGGCTGAATACATTATTGGAGGTTTCATCACATACCCTCCCCCCATGTTCCCGCCATTGGTTTCCCCAGTTATGTTAAACCTTGATAAATCATTAGTTAGGTTTCAGTAGTATTGTGTCCAATTATGTGCACCACAGTTTAGGAAGTATGTCAAGGCCTTAAAGAGGATGCAAAGGAGGTTTACTAGAAATGTACCAGGGATGTGGGATTTCAGTTATGTGGAGAGACCAGAAGCTGGAATTGCTCTCCTTGGAACAGAGAAGGTTAAAAGGAGCTAAAAGAGCTGTTCAAAATTTTATGGTTTTGATAGAATACATAGGGAGAAATGGTTTCCACTGGCAGGAAGGTCAGTAACCAGACGACACAAATTTAAGGTAATTGACAAAAGAATCAGGGGAGAAATGAGAAGAATATTTTTACGCAGCGAGTGATGATGATTTGGAATGCACGGCCTGAAAGGGTGGTAGAAGCAGATTCAATACTAAATTTCAAACAGGAATGGGATATGTATTTGGAAAGGAAAAATTTGCAGGTCTTTGAGGAAGGAGTAGGGGAATGGAACTTTCAAAGAGCCGGCACAGGCACGGTGGGCCTCCTTCTGTAACCTTTCATTATCGTACAGTTGCTGCTGGATACCTCTTACGGTTTATACAACTTGTCAATTAGGCTTCACCTAATGGCTCAATTGACAAATGTGTTATCCAATGCAGAACTGAACCGAGCCACACAGATCAATTAGGGCCCCATGTTCAACCGCTGGTCAATGCTGAGTTAACTGGTAGCTTGAAATTTAAACTGTCCACTCCTTGATACCCAAATTTAATGGCTTCATGGGATTTTGATTAAATTTTCTTCCCTTTTAAATAAATGTAAGCTACAAGTCAGAAAAAGTTCAACTCTGCCTGACGAATTTTAATTTTTGCAATGGATGCAAATAAAGAAGAGCATAATCCCAGATCAATGTTTAAAGTAAAATGACAAAAGTCATTTTGAATAGTTCTTCTAGTGCAGGCAAGATCAAGCTGTATGATTCCATAAAAATAATTCAGTGACTGCCAAACAGTAACTAACCAGAAGCAGGTTGAGTAAGAGCATCAAGTCATCCTCTCTCCTCAGAAATCTAAGATTAAGGTTAATCCCGTTGATATTTCTCAAATCTCAGTGCAATTACTTATTGTGCGCATGAAAAGAATTCAGTTTAAAATTCTTGTGCACTTTCAAATAAATTGAAAAGTAACAATTTCTATTGATGGACTATCAATCTGTTCACCCAGCAGATGCACTCGATGAAGCCTGTAAGATTATTACACACTTTTGAGAGAGCAGTGAGGCTTCAATACTTATTTTGAAAAGCGCTGCACTTTTCAGATGGGAGTAAATTCTTCATTCTAAAGTGTTTCAGTTTTTATATCAACTGTTGTCCACTGACATCAATGGAAATCAAATGTCATTTTTCAATGTGTGCCAGGCTTTACCATTGTGTAATTATAACTTAACATTTTTGTTTTGACATTTTTTTGAATCCCCTTGTTTGCCATTTTTCATATGATCCTCATATCCTGTCCTCTTGTATAAACTCATGAACAACGCAGCTCATGTGTAACAGTGAATCAGAAAGCTCACAATTAAAGCTTGGTTAAAAATTCTTGGACGTGATTACATTCTTTTTCCCTACAGCCTCCAAAAATGAACTTTGTACTCAATAAAATTCCACTGATTGCACAGACAACAGAAATTGTGGCGGTTTTATACTAGTCCGAGCACTATTTTGTTGAACCTAAATATAGGTTTGCAGGAGTGAAACTGTGGCAGTCATTGCCAAAAATAAAATTAAAAACAGACTCTAAACCTCCCCACCCTGCAGATCAGGAAAAGCACAGCATGTGGAAAGGAGAACCGAACATCCTGCAGCCTTTTACTCTCAAGATCATGTCAACCAGCAAATCCACTACTCACCCACCCCATTCGATGGCTTAGTTGGTAAACGCGTTGACAAATGTGGAATTGAGTGATTCAGATGAAAACAGACCAGGTTCAATCTCTCATCTGTGCTTGGTTAGGATATTAGAATTAGACTCAATGCTTCAAGGGTGTTTTTTTGGTGGGGGAGGGAAGAAAGAGGCAAGAAAGAAGTAATTAGCAGGGTCCCCACCCCTGCTTGCCAACTAGCCGCTGCACATAGACTGTACAATAAAAATGTTCTGCTATCACTTACTACTGTCACTGCTGTGCAATTTATCCCCTTTGCCTGATGCTGGAATCCAAGCACCCGACAGTTCACAAGAGAACTTGGAACTTGTTGTTAAACAGAGAAATATTTATTTAAAATATTTTCAACAGGTTGTTTTGACAATAAATAAAATTGCAAATAAATGTCCTATTGGCATTAACTGCAGAATAAATTCTGGCAAATCTAACATGCATACAAGTAGCACAATAGCAGCAGCACATCCACAAGATTGGACTTGTTCCAGGGCAGCATGATCCCTGCTCCAGTCGACAGATATCAGCCTACTTTGTTCTCCCAGCTGATTCCAATTCAACTTTTCTTCCAACTAACATTTTAGGATCATGTTGTCCAAATCTTCTTCCTTCCATACCCTGAACAGGCATTTCTTTGTTTAGCGTTTTCAAGTGGATCGTGGAAGCGAAATGAATAGTATCTAATCGGTGGCACAGTAGCACTGAAAAAACATCCCTGCTGTGACAGCACTACTGGGAGTGGTTCAGACTATGAAAAATCAAAGGAAACATGGGAGGGTGAAAAGATGAATCAACTAGAGAGGATGAATATAATTTTAAAAATTTAGCTAACCATGTTGATTCTTGCGCATCTCCCAGCACTAACTGGGAATGGTTTGTCTGCCCGCCCAGCACCCTTGGTAGAGATTATTATGTAGGGGGATGGGAGAAACAGGGAAGAGAAGAAAACATGAAATGCAAAAATATTTTTTTTACAAATTAATTCAGTCAGTTTTTGCAGAGGTTAAAGTCAACTTGTTAAATTATTGCATCTGGCCTCTTTAATCAATTTCATACAATGTATGAATTATGATTGAACACTCCAAGATTAATCAGCATAAATAATTTTAAAAGGCTTTTGCTGTCTGCATGGTATGGATTTTTTTTTAAAGAAACCATTTTAATAAGAAATACTTCACGGTTTCTTTCCTATTGCTGCATCACATACCATCTCAGCTGTAAGGGTAGGTAAACGACTTAGCTCTTTGCCAATGCCACTCTGAAGCCACCCACTATATATAAATATATATTTTTTTTAATTTACCAAGCATATACAGGACTGAATGTGGAGATTCAGGCATACATGCTCGAGATTTATTCAACGATGAGAGTTGTTGTTTATTCCAGTGTCAATCCTTTTAAGAAGATAAATTTCCGGACCTGTCCAAACGTCTCTGCAACTCTACAAGGCTTTAGGCATTGCAGCTCTATGCTGAAACCTCAGCTTGTCAAAAAAAGCTTATCATAGCATTTCAAATTATACAACAGAAAAGTGAAACAAGAGCTGAACGGGTCAAAACCAGCTCCTGCACAATTCAATAAATGCATGATATGTGGTTCCACCAGGATTTTATCTGATCACATTCCATCCAAATGCCATTTCTTCATGCGTGAGCCTAGACTACAAGCGTTGGCAGGCGACTGTACCAGAGGAGAAGAGCATATCACTGCTAAGCCGAATGTGTCCGTCAACTGCCCCCGTGCACCCCCAGCCCCCCAAAACACACACACTCAAAGGATAGTCATCAGGAGCATGTACAATAACGAATCTTCCTCTTTCTAGTCCCAGGAGTACAGGGGCTATTTGTAGTACCTACAATTGTACATGCAAAATCACAAACGATTAACCAGGTAGAGTAATTATCCCACTATGGGGTAAAAATCTAACTGCAAATGCTTCAACTGCATTGTGGCCCAATTTTGTTTTAAATATAATTGTACAGTATAAATATGCCAACTCTTAATTTACAAAAAATCTAATTTTACATTTACCAGTACCCCTTTATCACAGGAACATAAACAAACAACTAGAATCCAACAATCAGTCCTCAACAAAGGCCGAAGCTTCATCCCCTTATGCCTCCACCTCAATGAATTTCGGCACGACACGGAGCTCTTCTTCGCCTCCACTTCTCCAGTCTTCAGAATTCTTGTTCCACCTGGATCCACCTTTCTAGCCTCTTACCCTCTCTAGATCTTTTCTTAAGGAACTGACGGCGTGAAATCAGTCGTCTCAATTTCTCTGCTCCCCTCACTCACTCTAACTTACCTCCCTCTGAACCTGCAGCACTCCATTCTTTCAGATCCAACCCTAACATTGTCAAAGTTGCTGACAAGGATGGTGCTGTTGTTGTTGGGTGATCCAACATCTACCTTGCGGCACCTGAACGCCAACTCTCTGATACCTCCTCCTACTTCCCCCGAACCAATAACCTACCACCGAACATCAAGCCATCATTTCCAAGATGGTTACTAATCACCTCTCCTCTGGAGATCTTCCCTCCATGGCCTCGAACCTCATACTCCTCCAACCCCGCACTGTCCGCTTCTACCAACTTCCCAAGATCCACAACCAGGACTGCCTGGAAGAACCATCATTTCAGCCTGTTCTTGCCCCATGGAGCTGATGTCCTCCTATCTCAACTATACTTTTTCTCCTTGTCCAGTCTCTTCCGACCTACAGCCGCAACACTTCCAAAGTCCTCCACCACTTTAACAGTTTCCAGTTTCCTGGCCCTAACCGTCTCATAAGAACATGAGAATTAGGAGCAGGAGTAGGGCCCTTCGAGCCTACTCCATCCTTCAATAAGATCATGGCTGATCTTGGACCTCAATTCCACCTTTCCGCCTGATATCCATAATCCATCGATTTCACTAGAGTCCAAAAATCTATACCGCAGCCTTGAAAATAGTCAATGATAGCATCCACAGGCCTTTGGGGTAGAGAATTCCAAAGATTCACAACCCTCAGTGAAGAAATCCCTCATTTTAGTCTTAAATGGCACACCCCTTATCCTGAGACTATGCCCCCTAGTTCTAGACTCTCCAGCCAGGGGAAAGAACCTCTCAGCATCTACCCTGTCAACCCCCCTCAGATTCTTAAATATTTCAATAAGATCACACCTCATTCTTCTAAACTCCAGAGAGTATTGGCCCAATCTACTCAATCTCTCTTCATAGGACCACCCTCTCATCCTAGGGATCAATGTCATGAACCTTATCATTTGAAAAATATTCTGTTTTTCTTTTCTTCCTACCAAAGTGAATAACCTCACATTTGCCCATATTATACTCTATTATAGCCCACTCACTTAACCTGTCTATATCCCTTTGCAGGATCTTTGTGGCCTCCTCACAGCTTACATTCCCACCTAACTTTGTATCATCAGCAAACTTGGATACATTGCACTCAGTCCCTTCATCTAAGTCTTAATATAAATTGTAAATAGCTGAGGCCCAAGCAATGATCCTTGCGGCACTCCATTATTTACAGCCTGATAACTGGAAAATGATCCGTTTATCCTTACTCTGTTTTCTGTCCATTAACCAATCCTCTATCCATGCTAATAGATTAACCCAACCCCATGAGCCCTTATCTTATGTAGGCAACCTTTTATGAGGCATCTTGTCGAATGCCTTTTGGAAATCCAATTATACTACATCCACTAGTTCCCCATTATCTACCCTGTTAGTTACATCCTCAAAAAGCAAATAAATTTGTTCACAATTTCCATTTCATAAATAGTTCTGATGCCCTCTACCACTTTAGCAGCTTTCAGTTTCTTGGTCCTAACCATCTCCTTTGCACCAAGGACATCCAATCTGCATATGCCTCCGTCCCCCACCGAGATAGCCCAAGTGCTTCTTCCATGAACACAGGCCCAGCCAGTCCCCATTCACGGCCACCCTCCTCCATCTGGTTGAACTTGTTCTCACATTGAACAACTTCTCCTTTGATTTCACTCGCTTCCTCCAAATAAAAGGTGTTGCTCTGGGAATCCATTGATCCTAGCTATGCCTGTCTTTTTGTGAGATATGTGGAATATTCTTCGTTCCGATCCTACTCAGGGCCCCTCCTGTTATGTCTTGCATAAAGAATCTGACCAGATACTATGAGCTCAAAGTAACATGTGACAGTAGTCCTTTATTCAGGTCTCCAGAGTGCCTCTCCAGCCTGTGAGGCCTTCTTATGTAGAGGTGCTCCCAGGGGATTGTGGGATCTCTTGGGATTCCAGGGGATGAGTCCTCTGGTGGTTAAACAAGGTATTTACAGGTTTACATATATAACAAGACTCCCGCACCCCCCACCTCCCCCAAAGTCAATAGTGTAACGATTTACAATGTGAGTCGAACTGAGCCTTCCTTTCCCTGGTTGATCGCCTCGGTGCAAATGCTGGTTTGGGCGAGTCGTTTGTTGGGCCCTCGCTGGGCTGCTGCGCAGCTGGCCTTGCTGGGCTGCCTGGTGTGGTGAGTCCTGCTGGGCTGTTGCAGGTGATGGGTTCTGCTTTGTGGTCAACTGCTGGGTCGGTTGCCACTTGTGTGTGTTGAAGGGTCGAAAAAGGTAGAGTCTATTGTGGGTTGTTCTGGATAGTCTGTGAATCTGAGTTTGGTTTGGTCCAAGTGTTTCCTGCAGGCGAGTCCATTTGAAAGTTTGACCTGAAACACACTACTCCCCTCTTTGGCTACGACAGTGTCAGGAAGCCAGTTGGGACCTTGTTCATAGTTTAACACAAATACAGGATCATTAATCTCGATTTCATGTGACACATTTGCACGATCATGATATATATTCTGTTGAAGCCGCCTGCTCTCTACCTGTTTGTGTAGATCAGGGTGGACTAACGAGAGCCTTGTCTTAAGTGTCCTTTTCATGAGCAGTTCAGCTGGGGGAACCCCAATGAACAAGTGGGGTCTTGTGCAGTAATTAAGCAGGACTCGGGATAGGCGAGTCTGCAGTGAGCCTTCAGTTACCCTCTTCAAGCTCTGCTTGATTGTTTGCACTGGTCGCTCTGCCTGACCATTGGACTCTGGTTTGAACGGGGCAGAAGTGACATGTTTGATCCCATTGCAGGTCATGAACTCTTTGAACTCAGCACTGGTGAAGTACGGCCCATTGTCACTCAAGGACATCGGGCAGGCCGTGCGTGGCAAACATGGCCCACAGGCTTTCAATGGTGGCAGCGGACATTCTTGTCAACATTATCTCATATTCAATCCATTTCAAGTACACATCTACAACCATTTTTCCCAAGAATGGGCCTGCATAGTCGACATGGATCCTGGACCATGGTTTGGAGGGCCAGGACCATAAACTTAGTGGCGCCTCCGAGTGCATTGCTTAACTGTGAACATGTGTTAGAGTCCTGCGTGCACAAATGTAAGTCCACATCGATACCGGGCCACCACATGTGGGATCTGGCTATCACTTTCATCATTACAATGCCTGAGTGGGTGCTGTGGAGATCACTGATGAAAGTGTCCCTGCCCTTTTTTGGCACCATTACCCGATTACCCCATAGGAGGTAGTCTGCCTGTATGGAAATTTCATCTCTGCGCCACTGGTACGGCTTTATTTCTTCCTGCCTCTCTAATGGGACACTAGAGCAACAGCACACAGTTTTTTTTTTTTTACTAAGGGCAGTAAGGGGTCCTGGCTCATCCAGGTTCTAATCTGTCGGGCAGTAACAGGTGATTGCTCACTCTCGAATGCTTCCATTACCATAACTAAATCTGTGGGCTGTGCCATCTCCACCCGTGTGGTGGGCAATGGCAGCCTACCTGAGAGTATCGGCACAATTTTCTGTGCCTGGCCTGTGGCGGATGACGCAGTTGTATGCGGACAATGTGAGCGCCCATCTCTGGATGCGGGACGATGTATTCGTATTTATCCCCTTACTTTCAGAAAAGAAGGATATAAGTGGGTTATGGTCGGTTTTCAATTCAAATTTGAGCCCAAACAGATATTGATGCATTTTCTTTACCCCATAAACACACGCTAACACTTCTTTTTCGATCATGCTGTAGGCCCTCTCAGCCTTAGACAGACTTCTGGATGCATAAGCAACTGGTTGCAATTTTCCAGATTCATTAGCTTGTTGCAATACACACCCGACACCGTATGACAACGCATCACATGCTAGTACCAAACACTTACATGGATCATACAACACAATACAACAGTTTTCTAGCTTTCTCAAAGGCATTTTCTTGGCTTTTACCCCATATCCATTCATCTCCTTTACGCAGTAGAGTGCAGTGGTTCTAACAGTGTGCCAAGACCCGGTAAGAAGTTACCAAAGTAGTTCAGGAGTCCGAGAAACAACTGTAGTTCCGTCACGTTCTATGATCTCAGTGCGTTCTTCATTGCCTCAGTCTTCGAATCGGTGGGCATGATGCTGTCCACCGCAATTCTTCTCCCCAGGAACTCCATTTCAGGTGCCAGGAAAATACATTGAGCATTTTAACCTGAGCCCCACACGATTAAGTCGACTAAGAACCTCCTCCAGGTTCTGTAGGTGCTCGACCGTATCCCGACCTGTAACCAAGATGTCGTCCTGGAAGACCACAGTGCACAGGACCGAATTCAGCAAGCTTTCCAAATGGGCATGTGTTATAAGTGAAGAGACCTTTGTGCGTGTTGATGCAGGTGAGGCCCTTCGATGATTCCTCCAGCTCCTGCGTCACGTAGGCCGAGGTCAAGTCCAGCTTCGTGAACGTTTTGCCTCCTGCCAGCGTCGTAAGTAGGTCATCTGCCTTTGGTAGCGGGCATTGATCCTGCAGGAAGAAATGATTGATTGTTACTTTGCAATCACCACAGATTCTGACGGTGCCGTCTTCCTTGAGGACTGGAACAATCGGACTGACCCACTCATTAAATTCGATAGGCGAAATGATGCCTCTCGTTGCAGCCGGTCCAGCTCGATCTCCATCCTCTCTCTCTCATGTACGGTACCGCTCTCGCCTTGTGATGGATGAGTCGCGCCCCCGGAATCAAATGGCTCTGCACTTTTGCTCCTTGGAACTTCCCGATACCCGGTTCAAACAGTGAGGGGAACTTGTTTAAGACCTGGGCACATGAAGCGGCGTCGACAGACGAGAGCCCTCTGACGTCGTCCCAGTTCCAGCGTATCTTTCCTAGCCAGCTCCTGCCGAACAGCGTGGGGCCATCACCCGGTAATTTGTGCACCGCTCCATCGTAGGAGACCTTCACGGTAGCACTGGCGATTACGGGAATCAGTTCCTTGGTGTACGTTCTCAGTTTAGTACGAATGGGCGTCACGACTGGCCTTGAGGCCTTGCTGCACCACAACTTATCAAAAGTCTTTTTGCTCATTATGGACTGGCTCGCGCCCGTGTCCAGCTCCATTGACACCGGGAGTCCATTTAGTTCAACCTTCAGCATTATCGGGGGACACTTTGTGGTAAATGTGTGCACCCCATGTACCTCTGCCTCCTCATTCTGAAGCTTTGGTTCGTCGTGATCCCCCATGGATCTGTCCTCCTCTGCAACATGGCGGTTTGCAGGATTAGCAGCTCGCCTGGAGGTGTCCCAATGTTGCACTGCCCTTGCAAACGTACCCTTTGAAGCGACATGAATGAAAGCGATGATCACTTCCGCAGCGCCAACAAGGTGTAAATGGCCTTGCATTCACCACCCTTGATGGTGGACTCAGACATCTGCGGACATGCAGCTGCAGGCATGTGAGTCCTGCCCTGTACGTTAGGATTTGAAAACATTACTCTGTTCACAGTACTTGCAACAGCACTCGTGTGCTGAGAGATTTGTTTGGTATTTTCACTGGTGGCGATGAACGCCTGGACTATCGCTTTACTCAAGGTTGGGGTCTCTGCAGTCAAAAATTTGTGAAGTATTACTTCACGGCCAATGCCAAGTACAAAGAAGTCTCTGAGCATGTGCTTCAAGTGTCCTTCAAATTCGCAATGTCCTGCAAGGAGTCTTAGCTCGGCGACATAGCTTCCTGGGCTTCAGACCTCTTGTACGTGTAGAACTGGAACCTCGCCATCAGAATGCTTTCTTTCGGGTTTAGATGCTCCCGGACCAGTGTGCACAAATCATCGTACGACTTCTCTGTGGGTTTCGCTGGAGCAAACAGATATTTCACGAGGCCATACCTTGGTGCCCCACAAACGGTGGGGAGAATCGCCCTTCATTTGGCAGCATTCGCTTCTCCTTCCAGCTCGTTGGCCATGAAGCATTGGTCGAGTCGCTCCACGAAGGTTTCCCAATCATCTCCCACCATCCAGGACCCCAAACATTTCTTCCAGAGAAAACAATGATTTACTTATACTTCTTTCAGTTTAGTATACTGTATTCACTGCTCATGATGCAGTCTCCTCTACATTGGGGAGACCCAACGCAGATTGGGTGACCGCTTTGCGAAACACCTCGCAAGCGAGACCCTGAGCTTCCTGTCTTCTGTCACTCTGCTCCAATTCCTCTCTGACCCCTCAGTCATCGGCCTCCTATACTGATCCAATGAAGCTCAATGTCAGCTCAAGGAACAGCAACCCATCTTTCGATTAGGCACCCTACAGGCTTCTGGACTCAACGTGGAGTTTAACAATTTCAGACCAAAACCTCTGCCCCCTTTTTCCACATGGCAGCTGTTTATGATTCTGCTATCCCCATTAACACCTCTTCTAGACCATCTTTTGTTCCTTTACTTGTCCCATTACCATCGCCTTTGCCTCGCACCATCATCCAGTTTGCCTTTTAATCTCTCCTTCCTTCCACCCTATCACAGAATTTCCCTTTTGTTCTTTCCTCCCCTTCCCCTTCACTTGCTTAAAACCTGTTGTAACTAACTTTTTTCGGTTCTGATAAAAGGTCATCGACCAGAAACATTGGGCTCAAGTTCCAGCCTGAGTTGCTCCTATTTTTTTGGATCAACTACTTTAGAATGGAGCATCTTAGAAATTGCAATTCTCGACATTTAGTTTGCGCCAGTTCTAGTCAGTTAGAATAGTTTCATTTTAGAACAGATTTTTTTCCAAAAGGGGGCGTGTCCAGCCACTTACGCCTGTTTTGCAAGTTTAGGCAGCGAAAACTTACTCCAAACTAACTTAGAATGGAGTAAGTGTAGATTTTTGTATGCTCAGAAAAACCTTGTCTACACTTAGGAATCAGGCGTAGGGATTGAGATTTGGGGGGGGGGGGATTAAACACTTCACTTTTACAAATAAAGAGCCATCAATAATAAATGATAAATACATCAATAAAAATGAAAAATTACAAAATAAATTTTTTTTTTTTTTAAATCACAATAAAAAATTATTTCTGCTCACCTACTGCAGCAGCGGGGAGGAGGGGGGGGAAGAGAGAGAGAGAGAGAGAGAGAGAGAGAGAGAGAGAGAGAGAGAGAGAGAGAGAGAGAGAGAGAGAAAAAAGAGGCTGAATGGGCCCCGACGAGGACTTCGGGCGGAGCCCACCCCCAGCGAGAGGCTGGGTGGGCGGGCCACGCCGCCAATGACTTCGGGCGGGGCCCATACGCAAAAGACGCTGGCGACTCTTCGGGCGGGGCCCGCACCCAGCATGAGGCACCTGCCAACAACGAGGCAAGATGTGTCAGGCCACTCGGCCCGGGATAGGGGCGACGTCCCTTCGGCCTGGGATATGGATGTCACCCGATTGACGGAAAGCGCTGGGAGGGCCGGGAGCTACTGCGCACGCATGCAGCTGCCGGCAATGTTTTTGGCGCAGGGCTCTGGCTCCACCCCCAGCAGCTCCTGCTGCGCTACGCCGAGCTAGAAATGGGCCTACAGGTATCGGAGAATCGCGAGGTAAGTATTCGCCGCAATTTTTATTCTACAAATTAGGTGGGCCTCTCCGATGTGCACCGTTCTAGCGGGCGGCCGAAACTTGAGCACAAAAACTATCTCTCTCCACAGATGCTGCCTGACCTGTTGAGTATTTCTAGCATTATCTATTTTTATTTCAGATTTCTAGCATTTGCAGTACTTTGCTTTTGTATAATCTAACTTTGATAGTGATTTTTAAGCACAGTGAAAGAGTTTAATTTCTATGCAAATTTACTTATTATAGAGCTTTGTAACAAAATCAAAACCAGGTAGAATAAAGCATCAAATATTGGATATGGTACAGAAAATCTGAATTCTTTACCCTTCCGGAAACCATATTTAACAACGCTCAACACTCTCCCCCCGCCCCACCTCCAAAAAAATACACTACATTTATTCCACTGTTTGAGGGATCTTTGTGTGTGCAAATTAGCTGCCACATTTCCCTGCAACACAACAGTGACTATACTTCAAAAGTACATAATTGGTTGTGAAGTGCATTGAGACATCCTGAGGCCTTATAAGGCACTATATAAATGTAAATGTGTTCGTTCATTCTTTCATATTTTATATTCAGTATAACTATCTTTGGTTAATTAAAGAAGCTGAATACTTAACTTCAGCTTAACTCAGGCATCGTTGGAATGCTGGCCTTTAGGCATTTTCCAGCAGCAAATTACTTTTTTTTTTACCAAAATGTAAAATTTTTTTGTAAATAAAACGTGGGTTCCCATCAGCCTACACTACGTGCACGGTGAGTCAAGCTACCAATTTGGAGTCCTGACCCTGAAATGGCTGTCTTTGCAATGTTAGCCAAAGATGTGTAAATAGATTTTTTTCAGAATGCATCTACCATGTCCCATGTTTTCTTAATTTAAACACTTCTACTACACTGCCCTGAAATCTGCTGTTCTAACAAAAAAAAAAGACCCAACTTCTCAAGTCTTTCTTTGTATTTGTATTTCCTCATGCCAGACAACATTTTGGTGAACCTGTACCCCCTCTAAAACTTCAATGTCTGGAGCACTGGAGATCTTAAGGTTTTATATAGACTCATCATTACCACTTGGCTTTCATATTCTACAGTTCAAGATGAAGCATAGGATTCAATTCGCTTTTTTTTTTAAAAAGCAGCCTAATTAACCAGAGGTGCTGCCTTTAATGTTCTGTGAACGTATGGAATGAAAGTCATCTCCCTCCATCAGCTGTTGGGTCCTATTGGGGGTGGGGGCAGCGGGGTGGGAGGAAGCCACCACTCATGAAGGTCACGAGTACCAAAGGCACATTTTTATCTTTACAAGGTTTTATTGGGAGCGTGATAACACACATTGGAGCATTGGTACTCAGTACCCGGAAACAAAAGGACGCACAATTCCTTATCTATGAAGTACTGAGCCGAGAGGATCAATGAAGATAGAGGTATTGTTGACAGGTGACTATCGAATGTATTGCTGGTTTTCCATTTAAAAGAATTAATTGCTTTCAATGGAGGGTAAATACAATCAAACTTATAATAAAAAAATTGATCTAAGCCAGTGAACTGAATCAGAGAGACCCATAGATTCTTTCTGTAAGCAGCAATTAAGACATTTGCCCTGTCCATTTAAAAAAAAACAGAACACGCACACATTTATGCCACTTTATTCCACCATTTCCACCCTATGCATATGACAGTGCGCTGATAGTGACTACCCCACTACGTTTATAAATATGACTGATTTCTTGATATACAATGTTGTTGTTACGGACTCGTTGTTTTCAACTCTTCTTGTCTATATGTTCCTTTGCGCTATCCTTCACCCCTTATATACAAGATTAAAATGTTTTTTTTTTAAAAAGTATCTTTAAAAGGAGATCCAACACGAATAGTGAAAAAGACACGAATACAGCAGGGCTTTGTTAACCAACGTAATGACTGTTTTGGCACAAGGCAAATATTCGTGCTCATGGGTGGGACACATGGACAATCGTGTTAGTTATTCCTTAAATAAGATGCCATGGTTAACACTGCAACAAGATCTTTCGCTCTTCTTAATGGTGAAATTAAGAAAACCACGGCATCAAAAATGCACTTAAAAATGTATATTAACATGCACATTTAAACTGAAGGAAATAATGAAAAGACTCCAGTAGCCATTGCATCATTGCAGTATCTCCGCAGTTCTTCATGGAACAGGATCTGCGCAATATAATTATATATGCATTGTTATTACAGATCTTTCTTTCATTGTTATTACAGCTACCAGAAAAGTGGGTCAACAAGTGGCTCTCGTCTTCTGCTGACTACTGTGATCGTCAGGAAGATGGGATGGTTCAAGCATGCAGTTTACTCCTCGGGTGTCATAAATTCAAGTAATGACAAGCTTCTGCCAAGTATTATCTTATACTGCATTATAATAGCAAACAGAACCTGACAACAAGGAAAGTACAAACGTTATACTTCACCTCCCCTTTGCCACAACAAATAGTGAATGAAAATTCTTCAGAAGGAATTAAATCAACCTTTTACAAGTGTAAAAAAGACGCATTTATATAGTGCCTTTCACAACCTCAGGCCATACCAAAGCGCTTTACAGCCGAAGTACTTTTGAAGTGTTGCCACTGTTGCAATGTAGGAAACGCGGCAGCCAATTTGCACACAAATGTGATCATGACCAGATAGGTTTTTTCTGTGATGTTGATTGAGGGATAAATATTGGTCAGGACACTAGGGATAACGCCACTGTTCATCTTCGAAATAGGATCTTTTACAACCACCTGAGAGAGCAGATGGAGCCTCGGTTTAGCGGCTCATCTGAAAAATGACACCTCGTACCTGCAGCACTCCCTCAGTTATGCACTGGAGTGTGAACTTGGACTTTTGTGTTCCAGTCTCTGGATTGGGACTTGAACCCACAACCTTCTGACACTGAGGCGAGAGTACTACCCACTGAGCCACAGCTGACATTTGGTGTAAATGCTGCCAGGTACCACACCTAAATGTGCAGCAGCAAATCAGTGTACCCCGCCTCTTGGGTATCCTACAATTGGGGTTTGTTGGGACTTATGGATATCACAAGCTCTTGCAGCATAGTCAATTAAGAGAAGAAATGAAATAAAAACTGTGCCAGGGTTCCTTCTTTTCATTATTTATTAGCGCTGTATTAAAAGTGGGATCGACAGTAAGTGCTGCTGAAACAGCCTGAATTGTGGACAAGACACAAGCATAAGTACTGGTTATCAGGTTTGTTTTTTTGCCTTCACCATATTTTTCTCTGCTTCCTGTTTTTGGAACCCACAGTATACCAATAATAACTGTCTCTGAATGGAGCGCGCAATTTTCTACAAGGTTTAGTCTACAGAACATGATGCTTAACTAGACACGAATTACAAGCATCCACCCAATGCTTTCAAGCAAAGGTGAATCTAAAGGGAGTGCAATTAAATTAAAATGTTAATTGAAAGTTAAATGTATTTTCTAAAAATGAAAAATGCAATGCTGTAACTTCAAAGGATTGCCAATCTAAATGATTCAAAAAGAAAAATACTGCAGAAAATATATTGAAATTCAATCTTAGTTTCAAAACTTTAATTCATTTGGAATTGCTACCTAATGCTTTCTTGATTGCTCCCCCCCCTCCCGCCACGATGCCTGTTTGAGTGTACAGAAAGAGACACTGCAAAGAACAGACACCATGGGCTGAGTTTCCTCTCAAATCGCCCATTTACCACCCGGCGGTAAATTCCACAGTCATTACCGCCGGGCGGTAGTCGATACTGTCCGCCCATATATTACCGCCCAAAATGGAAGTTTCATCATTAAGATCCATTTACCACCAGACCTTAATATTGCCCTGAAAAAGTAGGTCTTACTGGATCTTAAGTGGGCGGTATGGACACAGATCTGACAGGTTTGTTTGATATTGCACAGATCTTTATAGTTCTCCACTGTTTGATGTATTTTTAAATGGATTATAGTATTTTCTAGTGTTAGGCAATGATATAAATCATCTAATAAAACCTTATTTACTCCTTTAGTCTCCCTCTTCCGCCCCCCCACAGCAATCTCCCTCCCCCCCTTGCCCCCCACAGCAATCTCCCTCCAGCCCCCCCCCACAGCAATCTCCCTCCCCCACAGCAATCCCTCCCCCACCCCCACAGCAATCTCTCCCCCCCCCCACAGCGATCTCCCTCCCCCACAGCGATCTCCCTCCCCCACCCCCACAGCGATCTCCCTCCCCCACCCCCACAGCGATCTCCCTCCCCCACCCCCACAGCGATCTCCCTCCCCCACCCCCACAGCGATCTCCCTCCCCCACCCCCACAGCGATCACCCCGCTCCCACAGCTCTCTCCCTCCCATACAGCGATCTCACTCCCTCAACCCCCCTCCCACCAACACAGCGATCTCACTCCCTCACCCCCCTCCCACACAGCGATCTCATTCCCCCATCCCCTCCCACACAGCGATCTCACTCCCCCATCCCCTCCCACACAGCAATCTCACTCCCCCATCCCCTCCCACACAGCGATCTCACTTCCCCGGCCCCCCCTCCTCACACATTGCTGTTCCTCCCAATGCACAAGTTCTCTTTTACAATTAACATCCATTTTCAGATTTTCAGCATGTCGGACAGGTTATTTTAGCTAAATGCACAAATCTTTGCTTGATCAGCTCATTGTCCCCTGCAGACAAAATATCTCTGCTTCAGCATGCCACATGTACCTTCCACTAAAATTCAGTGGCAGTATGAGCATTGCCTCGGTTCAGGGTTTGTTAATGAAATCATTAGCGATGGATACAGTAGATATCCTTGGTTCACAAGCCCCCCCAACTATGCAGTCTGCCTTCTCTTTATAAAAAAAAACAGTGGCTTGGCACAAAATGTGGGTGCTGCCAGGGTATTGTGCATTTACTTTAGGGAAAGTAGGCTTATGGCCAAAAAGGGCACGTAAACTGCTTTTTAACATACACTAATGCCAGAATGTATGGCGCTAAACACAGTGCTGGCGCCCCAACTATGGGGAAACTTTTAACAGACTTTCGACGCCAGAAAAATCGCTGGGCACTGCAAAATAGGTGCAATTATTCTCTGTTTCCATGGTCTGACATCATTAATAGAATGAAAGACTATTCATTTATACCATCAGGCTGTTGCTGGGCACACTGAGATGCAACAACTACATAGTCCCAATTTGATACAGCCCAAGGTTAATTGGAAGTTCTCAAATTATCAAATACATTTCAGGTGAGTGGATAATTCATCAATGTTTAACAAAATTATATTTCAAAGAGAAATCCATGACAGCTTCCAGGGATACCTGCTAATTGACAAATTACCAATAATGATTTGTGGTAAAATACATTTGGCTATTTGGATGTAAAAACATCAAATCAATGCATTACTGTACTGTCCAAGGACAGTAGTATTTGTAAGTTTAGCATTTACAAAATGCCAGATACTAAAAAGCAGAATTAAATTCAAAATCTTACATTTTTAGAAGGATTTTGGTTTCTTTTTTTAAATATTTCAAAAGCTTTCCTCAAATTCCAGACGCCAATTTTAAAAGTACTGAGTGCAGAAGGCAGTAAACTACTGTAATGAAACTTTATCACTCAACATGTAAAGGATCATCAGCAACATTGCCTTGCCACAGCATCACATGCCATTTCAGATCTGAACTCCTTCCAAAAATTAGCACTGCAACTGGTTATAAAGCTGGATTATCTTCATAGGCAGTCTCTCGAAATCGAGGAAGACTTGCTTCCACTCTAAAAGGGAGTTCTTAGGTGACTGAACAGTACAATACAGGAATTACAGTCTCTGTCACAGGCAGGACAGTCGTTGAAAGAAAAGGTGGGTGGGGAGTCTGATTTGCCACACGCTCCTTCCGCTGCCTACGCTTGATTTCTGCATGCTCTCGGCGACGAGACTCTAGGTGCTCAGCGCCCTCCCGGATGCTCTTCCTTCACTTAGGGCAGTCTTTGGCCAAGGACTCCCAGGTGTCGGTGGGGATGTTGCATTTTATCAAGGAGGCTTTGAGGGTGTCCTTGAGATGTTTCTTCTGCCCACCTGGGGTTCGCACGTCGTATAGGAGTTCCAAGTAGAGCGCTTGCTTTGGGAATCTTGTGTCAGGCATGCAAGTAATGCAGCCCGCCCAATGGAGCTGGTCGAGTGTGGTCAGTGCTGCGATGCTGGGGATATTGGCCTGATCGAGGAGAGTAACGTTGGTGCGTCTGTCCTCCAAAGGGATTTGCAGGATCTTGCGGAGACATCGCTGGTGTTATTGCTCCAGCGATTTGAGGTGTCTACTGTTTATGGTCCACGTCTCAGCCATACAGGATGGCAGGTATCACTATAGCCCTGTAGGCCATAAACTTGGTGCCAGATTTGAGGGCCTGATCTTCGAACACTCTCTTCCTCAGGCAGCCAAAGGCTGCGCTGGTGCACTGGAGACGGTGTTGAACCTCGTCGTCGATGTCTGCCCTTGCTGATATTAGGCTCCCGAGGTATGGAAAATGGTCCACCTTGTCCAGGGCCATGCCATGAATCTTGATGACTGGGGGGGGGGGGGGGGGGGGGCAGTGCTGTGCGGCGGGGTCAGGTTGGTGGAGGACCTTTGACTTACGGATGTTTAGTGTAAGGCCCATGATTTCGTACACCTCAGTGAAGATAATGACTTGGAGTTCAGCCTCTGAATGTGCGTCGTCCGCATACTGTAAGCTTGACGAGAGGATGGGACGGTCTTGGATCTGGCCTGGAGACGACAAAGGGTTCCCACTGGTTCTGTAGTTTAGTTCCACTCCAGCGAGGAGTTTGTTGAATGTGAAGTGGAGCATTGCAGCGAGGAAGAGCGTGAAGAGGGTTGGTGCGATGACGCAGCCCTGCTTGACCCCCGTCCGGACGTGGATTGGGTCTGTGGTGTCGTCATGGAGCAGGCGGAGGATGGCGACAAACTTTTGGGGGCAGCCAAAACGGAGGAGAACATTCCGCGGTTAATAGTATCAAAGACTTTTGTAAGGTCAAAGGCAGCCACATACAAGGGTTGGTGCTGTTCCCTGCATTTCTCTTGTAGTTGTCACGCCATAAAGATCATGTCCGTTAATGGTTGACAGAAAGGGCATAAATGGCTAAATTTGGAGTGCAGGTTGCATAAATTTGGCTTATATCCTCTTGAGTTTAGAAGCAAAAGGGGTGATCTAATTGGAGGTGTTTAAAATGATAAAAGGATTTGATAGAATATATACAGAGAAACTATTTCCTCTGGTGAGGGAATCCAGAACAAAGGGCATGATCTTAAAATTAAAGCTAGACTAGGCCAATGTTCCCTTTACTCCAGGGAACCCTCACAGCTGGCTTTTCAATACAAAAACCAATTAAGGGAATACTGTGACTCCAAAACAAAGAAGAGGGAACATTTGGGCCAGGCTATTTAGGAGTGAAATCAGAAAGCACTTTTTCCACACAAAGCGTAGTGGAAATGTGGAATGCTCGCCTCCAAAATACGGTTGATGCTGGGTTAAGACTAAGATCAATAGATTTTTGATAGGTAAGGGCATCAGGGGATATGGATCAAAGGCAGATAAAGACAGTTGAGGTACAGATCAGTCATGGTTTAAATGAATGGCGGAACAGACACGAGGGGCTAAATTGCCTCCTTCTGATCCCATGAATGTTAAAAGTAAGAGGTATAAAATCAATATTTTCTGATCACATTATCTGGCAGAACACAATGGAAAGCTCAAAAATAATTTTCATACTCCATTAATGTGTTTGCGGAGGAATTAAAACTATTAAAATGTTTTAAACTGGCCAAATTTAAAATGGTCATTTTTCTATCTATGGTGTATGCTATTTTCTTCCAGTTGGTTAAATGTTTGTAGTGTTTGTGTTTTCCACTTTTCAATGTTTTTCTTTTGTTAACTCATCAATCACATTGCACAAAAATTGAATCACATTTTAGGAAAAAAAAACACTGATTACATTCTACAGTCTACAAAAAAATGTCAATCACATTTACAAATTCCATTCCATACAGTTACAACAGTTGTGTCCTGCTCTCAGGCCCATGCCTCACTATTCTATCATTGGCCACCACAGCCAAAGCATCAGTCCTCTCTTCCAGCCCAGCACAACCCTAGACTCAGTCCTCTCCCTTAACGCCATCTCTAGATAAAGAGCGCATAAATTAAATAGCTCAAGCTCATCGAAACTTTCTTGAAATGTTTAGAAAACCTTGCTGTGAGGGCAGCATGATTTAAGTGCTAAATGTGTCAGTTATGCATTGTGCATTATTTAAAATCCTACATTTATGACTTTTTGTATTTATTCATGTTATTAAATGAACGTTAATTTTATATTGCACAAACAATTAAATACTATTTTGCAAGAAAAATAGAGGGCAGAAAGAAAGGAACATAAAGAGACAGAGTGAGAGACAGACAGAAATAATTGAAGAGTAGGAGACAAGTAGAGATTCAATTATGAAGAGAGAGAGAGAGAGAGAGAGAGAGAGAGAGTTTTTTTATTTTGTCCACAAGGAATGCCACACGAAATCAATTATATAACATTGCACTGTGTTACTGGGGAGCCAACACAATGATAATTACAGGATCTCAGCCTAAAGCTCAACGCCACTTCAATGACAACTCCTGGAGAACCATCCATCAGCAGCAGCAGGGAGAGGCAACAGCCTGATGCATATCCATGAGCAATTCCCTAGGAAATCCAGTATCTGTTTAAAAAAAAATTCATTGACTGAAGTTCTAATTACTGTAGTTTTTTTTTTAAACTTACTTTTTATAGTTGTCCGTCAGTATTTTTGCTTAGTACAAGATCAGAAGGCAAAATGAATAAGAGAAAACTAAAAATGACCACAAAATTTCCCACATTCCTCCAAGTCCAAAGTATACAACATCTGCGATGTTTGAGATTAGACATTCTGACTACATGTTTGCCAAATATTTTCCAGTGGTCTACCCAAGTTAAGTATTTGTTCCCAATATGTATTCCTGTGATTGATGCTTGCAGTAAGTCATTGCCAGAACTCATTTGTTGCGAGATCACTGCAGGAAACACCAATCATGTGACAACTGGAAAAAACCAATTCGAAAATGTTTGCATCCTGAACCAATTGTCGAGGAACAGATATTTTCTATAGAACACTGCCCTGATGCAATTTCATAAATGAGTGCCATCAGTCAACTGTCCCCACCTCCGAATCATCAATCCCAGAGGAATTAGATGCCCCCCTCTATCTAGTACAAACTACCTAGCCCTTCATCATCATGCTGGGTAGGTTCTGCAAATGAGGCGTGGGCTTGTGCTGATGGCTAAGTTACGCTACTTTGGAAAGGCATCAAAATAAAGCCAGATATTTCTCCATGGAGTCAGGAATCAGAGGGAGAGGCATCACTACACCACGAATATACTTTCTAGAGGATGACGGAAAAGTGGCAAAAGCCTGGGAGCAGGTCATCGGCACCGTCAGCCGCAGCACTGTGAAAATGGAAGAGAAAAAAAAAACGCACTAGCATCTCTACATTGGTTGGGTCAGACCCAAAAACAGTCAGGTCCTCCTCACATATCATCCCACAAACGCAGAGCGTACACAAGGTTTTAGTTGATTCATCATATACAATTTACGTAAAATTGGTCAAGTGACCTCAGTACCAAACTGAAATAAAAATCTTTAAAACAAAAATTTTTGAAATAGCCTTTTCTGTTGATTAAAGTTCTGCAATTAAAAAGCCGTTATTAACATTTCAAAAGCCACCAGCAGCAAACCAACGGGAAAAATAATTATTAATTTTGTTCTTTTATGTGAAGGGACAATGCAAAGGCAGTTCATCTGTGAATATTTTTTACATCCAATTTACAACATTTCAAATATCTATTTCTAATGTACTTTTTTGATCAGTCATTCATTAACTCACCTATGCCACAAAATCACCTTGACACCTTTTTTAAACTTGGTAAATAATTCCACAGATGTAAACAGCATCATAAATAAAATGGAGACACCAGACACTTTTAAAAGTTATATTTTAAAAACCAAGGCTAATATTTGCATTATCAAGTGTAAGAATAAAAGTTTGGTCATGATAAAATTGATTCTGTATGTTACAAGTGTAGATTATATGGAAAGGCTGCATTGTTGAAAGAAACAATCGGGAACGGCCCTGGAACCAAGACCCAATCCTGAGGCTTTCTGAGAAACAATGGTATAACAAATCAAGCCAAAGATTGCTGGGTCTCTTCCCCCTCTTTTCTTGAGCGCACGGCAAAAAACAGGACCTCTTTCTACAGACAAAGGAGCAGGCCGTGTGCTTTGCCAGGGGGAAGTAAAGTATACCTTTTTTTATTGTAACATCATTGTATCTGTTGTAATTAAATAGAGTCCGTAGGATACTAATAGACTGCTGTTGTGTTCGATAGGCTATTTGCATGCTTGTGCGTTTAATAAGCTTATTCCAAATTGTTTTAAAAGAAAATAATTGATCTTGCTGTCAATTTAATGCCAGAGATTTAGAAATCTTACAAAATTGGGGGCTCGTCCGGGATCTGGCGAGACAGCTTTTGATCATTCTTTTGAACAATTGGAAATCTCCGGAGTTGCAATTCTAACCTGTGTTGCGAAGTGTAACTATAAACTTTGAAACGGATCGGGAGCAGTTGCGTCTTAAGGAACAGTCGTCTCGATAGTTGGATCTGTTTAAGTGGGGACACAGGATGAAGGGATCGGTCATGTACAAAAAACCAGCAAAAGATATACAGGTAGTCTATAAGAAGAAAATATACAAAAAGGTACCCTTCAAGGACATACAAGAGTTACAGGCACAGGCAGCGTACTTCTGTAAGGGCCAACATGCGTCCTTTGCGGAGCTCTTGGCATTTATACAGGAGAAAGTAAATCAAGGAGAGCTAAGGCCAAAACAGGTAAACGGGCTCTTGGCATACAGCGCAAATGCATGGCAGATGAAGTATAATGTGGATAAATGTGAGGTTATCCACTTTGGTGGTAAAAACAGACACAGACTATTATCTGAATGGTGACAGATTAGGAAAAGGAGAGGTGCAACGAGACCTGGGTGTCATGGTACATCAGTCATTGTAGGTTGGCATGCAGGTACAGCAGGCGGTTAAGAATGCAAATGGCATGTTGGCCTTCATAGCAAGGGGGATTTGAGTACAGGGGCAGGGAGGTGTTACTACAGTTGTACAGGGTCTTGGTGAGGCCACACCTGGAGTATTGTGTACAGTTTTGGTCTCCTAACTTGAGGAAGGACATTCTTGCTATTGAGGGATTGCAACGAAGGTTCACCAGACTGATTCCCGGGATGACGGGACTGACATATAAAGAAAGACTGAATCAACTGGGCTTGTATTCACTGGAGTTCAGAAGAATGAGAGGGGATCTCATAGAAACTTTTAAAATTCTGATGGGTTTAGACAGGTTAGATGCAGGAAGAATGTTCCCAATGTTGGGGGAGTCTAGAACCAGGGATCACAGTCTAAGGATAAGGGGTAAGCCATTTAGGACCGAGATGAGGAGAAACTTCTTCACCCAGAGAGTGGTGAACCTGTGGAATTCTCTACCACAGAAAGTTGTTGAGGCCAATTCACTAAATATATTCAAAAAGGAGTTAGATATAGTCCTTACTACTAGGGGGATCAAGGGGTATGGCGAGAAAGCAGGAATGGGGTACTGAAGTTGCATGTTCAGCCACGAACTCATTGAATGGCGGTGCAGGCTCGAATGGCCTACTCCTGCAGCTATTTTCTATGTACAGTACTGTGCTCAGAAAGATGTGAGAAATTAATGAGGCAAGGTGCAAAAGAGATTCAAAATTTAAAAGACCAAAAGGACAAAAGAGATAGAAGATTTAAAAGAATCGCAAGTAAAACAGGTTCAACTAAACGAAAAAGAGATTCAAAATATAAAAAAAGAGCAAAAGGAAGAAAGCCTTCAACTTGTTTGGCAGTTAAAGGAGGAAAAATGCAGCATTTGAGACAAGAAATTGATCGATTAAACCACAGTATTAGGCAATTAGAAAGAGGGGTCAAACAGGCAGCTTCGTTGCTATAGCAACAAAGGCTTTCAAATTTAAATGCCACAGCAGCCATCATTGAAGCGAATTAAAACAAATTAGAGTTAAAAAAGCATAAATTGGAAACTTGGGGCTCCGGCAAGAGGTAGAAGATGCTAGGGGAGGCATTAAGGGAAGTAATTCTTCACATAAGGAGGCAGACCACTCCCAGTGCCAACTAGAAATAGAGAGGCTAAACGGTTAGGGGAGCAGCAGGCCCTGGTATCCGCAGTAACATGGGGAGCCATAACAGAGACAGCAGAAGGAGACAAGTGGGAGACAGATTGGGAAGAGAAAGGCAGTCAGTATAATCCCCAGGAGGGTGGTGAAGGATGGGATACCTTGGAGACACGAGGGCCAACCGTAGCTGTAGTAACCACTTCTTTACGACATAATGCGCATGGTCACATCACCAGTAACCATACCGACTCATGGCCCACAGCTGGTGCTGATGCCAAGGCGGGTAACCACGAGTTGGGGTACAATAATGATGAGGACAACCCAGTGGGGGTTAACAGGAGGTGGGCAAATTTCAGGAGAAGTCACCTGAAGTTAGAAGAAACTTAACACGAGTCTTCCTCTTGGCCTGTTCCACTTCCCTAAAAGATTATCTGCCAGACGCAGTCCTCCAATCTGGCACAGCGGCCGATGCAGTCATGACCGAGATCCTAAACCATTTAGGGATCCAAATCTTAAACTTAGTGGCTCTGCTTAATCAGACCATGCAGCGCCCAGAAGAGACCCCCGAGAGCCTTCAGTAATTGCCTGTACGATATCTATGAACGTACTCAGAACCAGGCACTCGCAAATGCTACAGTAGGAAAGAATCAGGAACAATTTAAATCGATATTCCTGACCCAACTCCACTCTTTAGTTAAAACCACCCTGGGCATAGCCATGAGGCCCACCAATCAGTGGACAGATATAGAGACCAGTGCTCAAATAGCCTGGGAGGTGGTAAAAGACCAGTTAAAGGTGAAGTTTCCACCCACCACAAATAAACCAGTGTCAATGGTGGAGGGATCTAGGTGTTACCTCTTTATGGGACAGTGCTTTAATTATAAGAAGGTAGACCACCTAGCAAAAGACTGCAGCAGACCCAGACAGGCACCGGACCATGGTGCAACGCATAGATACCTCCCAAGGGACGAACCCAAACCCTCTGGGACGGATCAACAATTAGAACAGTTGTTAACCCTCATACAAACCCAAATTGCAACGGGGAATGCACACAATCGCCGATCCACACTCATCAGAGAGAGACCCCTTCAACATCCACCCTATGACTGGGTTCGGCCCCCAAAGATTGGTCAGAAGTAGGGTTCCAACGTGATGATAATGGGAGACTAGTAGTCCTTGTTGTCTTGCAAGGGGGCCGACAGCAGATTATGCTTATCGATACTGGCTCAGCTGTTACCATCATCTGAACGGCATGCTGCAGCAGGCAAGGGTTGTATGACCCTTAACAGATTTAATGGTGATACAACCACCGTGTATACAGGGAACGCCACTGAACTTCAGTTGGGAGGCCTCACCTGTAAGGTCCCAGCGCCGAGGCTGATGACCACCCCCAATGGAAGGAATATTGTAGGGACTGATGTGTTGAATCAGGATGGCGCAGTAAAAGATTAGAATTGGGACTGTGTTTGGATGGGATTGAGAGCTAATGCGAGAGTGATAGAAATTTCAGATGCTCACTCGGTTTTGCTATTAAAAAACCATCAGAGTATGACCCTCCGGGGAGCGAAAAATGAAGCGTGGCAAAACCAATTCAGGAACACCTAGTGGTATTCCACAGCATGACTGTGGAAAAATGGCAGGCGAAGAGTCTATTGAGGGACCCCCCCCCCCCCCACCACATTCATTCACTAAACAGTAGTACCCCATCTCCAGAGAGTCACCCTTACATCAGAGACACCATAAAATCCCTAGTCGAGCAGGGTGTTGTTAGACGACCAATTCACCCACATGGCCAGTTAAAAAGCCTGATAGCAGCTGACGACTGACTATTGATTACAGAAAGTTAAATTTGGTAACACCAGCATGTTCACCGGTAGTAATAGAAATTCCCACCATATTCTCTCAAATTACAGCTGGTTCCAAGTACTTCTCAACCCTCGACATCACCAATGGATTCTGGAGTATCCCTGTCAAAAGGGAAGACCAGTACAAATGTGTGTTCACATTGGAGGACCAGAGCTACACCTGGACATGCCTGCCTCACAATGCCTCGACAATTTTTCACAAAAGAATGGTTGCAGTTTTAAAAGACTTTTCCCACCCTACCAGCTTGCTGCATCTGTCCCTTTTATTGTGTTCCTAACATAGATGAGACTGCACACAGGGAGGTTAAAATAACAGTGACCTCAATCTTTAATAAGACACTCCAGAGTGAGGAACAGGCCTTAGGGGCTGGGATCCCTTGGGACTTCAGGGGATACGCTCCCTGGTGGCGGAACATGGGAGTGCATGCTTTACAGATACACAACACCCTTTGCACGAACTTTTGACATTGTTGGCTCAGGCAGGACTAAAGGTGAATCGCTGTAAGGCTCTATTTAGTAAAAGAACAGGTCACCTTTCTAGGAGCGTCCATTTCTCCAGAAGGATCATCCCCCGACTCTCACAAGGTGGAGATAATACAGCGACTGCCATTACCCACTTCCAAAAAAGCCCTACGATCATTCTTGGGTTTGGTGGGGCATCAAAGGATCTTTATCCCAGGCTTCAGAGTGCGCAAAGCCCCTGTATGATTTGATAAAACTGCAGGGTGATGACATACGCCCGGCATGGACTGATGCTCACACCCAGTCCGTGGCTAAATTAAAAACTGCAGTGATACAGGCCGCATGTCTGATCCCTCCCGATTCCACACAGCCCTTTCATTTAGATGTTGGGGCCACAGAACAAAGCCTCATTGCAGTTCTGTGTCAAACACGAGCTGATCGACTACAGCCACTTGCATATGCGTCTCGAATCCTGCAGGGGGCAGAAAAAACGTATACCAATAAGAACATAAGGACATAAGAACATAAGAATTAGGAACAGGAGTAGGCCATCTAGCCCCTCGAGCCTGCTCCGCCATTCAATAAGATCATGGCTGATCTGGCCGTGGACTCAGCTCCACTTACCCGCCCGCTCCCCATAACCCTTAATTCCCTTATTGGTTAAAAATCTATCTATCTGTCTCAACTGCTTCCTTGGCAGAGAATTCCACAGATTCACAACCCTCTGGGAGAAGAAATTCCTTCTCAACTCGGTTTTAAATTGGCTCCCCCGTATTTTGAGGCTGTGCCCCTTAGTTCTAGTCTCCCCAACCATTGGAAACAACCTCTCCGCCTCTATCGTGTCTATCCCTTTCATTATTTTAAATGTTTCTATAAGATCACCCCCTCATCCTTCTGAACTCCAACGAGTAAAGACCCAGTCTACTCAATCTATCATCATAAGGTAACCCCCTCATCTCCGGAATCAGCCTAGTGAATCGTCTCTGTACCCCCTCCAAAGCCAGTATATCCTTCCTTAAATAAGGTGACCAAAACTGCACGCAGTACTCCAGGTGCGGCCTTACCAATACCTTATACAGTTGCAGCAGGACCTCCCTGCTTTTGTACTCCATCCCTCTCGCAATGAAGGCCAACATTCCATTCGCCTTCCTGATTACCTGCTGCACCTGCAAACTAACTTTTTGGCAGCTCTCCGCCGGCTGGAGTGGCGGCCGTCCTGCAGGAGCCGCTGCTCGAGAATCCGTACCTCCACGGCCGAGGCTTCATGTGGCGGTCGGAAGAGAGGGCTGTGGCTGGTGAGGTGACCAGGGTCAGGGACCTGCTCGATGGCGGAGGAGCGGGCTGGATGGCGCCAGTCACGCTGGCGCGGCGCCTAAATTCTGCCAACGTCCGCCACGCGGCCGATGCCATCGAGTCGCTAAAAACAGCTCTGGGCCCTGACTCCGTTAGGTGTATCGAGGAGGCTCAAGCACGTGGGGAGATCCCGTCCGAACTGACCCCCGTCCGGACGGAATTCCTCATCGGCGCCAAACCCCGGAACCTCCCTCGGGGGCCGGCGCCTCACAACTTGAGCCGCCTCGGGGAAATCCCCTCCGTGCCTTTCAGTTCCGCGCGGAGGGGTTTCCTGTACGGGCTGCTCCTGCACACCCTCAACTTTGCCATCCTCGCCGGCCGTCCGGACACGCCATGGCGCACCATCTTGCCGTCCGGAGGAGGCGGGGGTCCCCGATGGAGGGCACTCTACGCAGGGGTCCTCCCACTATTCATCGGGGACTTGGCCTGGAGGGTGGTGCACGGAGCAGTGCCGTGCAACAAATTTTTAAGCCGGTTCACGGACTCCCAGGCCGCCTGCAATTTCTGCGGTCTGGAGGAGTCCGTGTTCCATGTTTTTATTGAGTGCACAAGGTTGCAGCCCCTGTTCCATTATTTGAAGGGGCTGCTCCTGAAATTCTGGCTGCACTTCAGTCCCACTCTCCTGATCTTTGGGCACCCTGTGCGGAGGGGAGCGGGTAGGTCCGAAGGCCTCCTCGTAGGACTGCTCCTGGGCACGGCCAAGGGTGCCATCAGCCGGTCCAGGCAGCGGGCGGTCGAGGGGGTCGTTCAACCTGACTGCCTGCCTCTCTTCCGCTCTTACATCCGGTCCAGGGTGTCCTTGGAGATGGAGCACGCGGTGTCCACCGGTACGCTCGCGGCCTTCCGCGAGAGGTGGGCACCGGAGGGACTGGAGTGCATCATCACGCCCGGCAACCAAATTTTAATTTGATTTTACGTTTTAAAGTTAATTTGTTTTAATTGCCGGTGCTTTTAGTGTCCCCTTCCCTTTTATAGGGGGCACTGGGGAAAAATTGTGATTTTAGTGCCCAAAAAAAAACAAAACAAAAAAAAAAAAACACAAAAAAAAACACAAAAAAGGGGGGGGAAAAAAAAAAAAAAAAAAAAATGGGCCTTGTAAATGTCTGGAGTGTCACCCAGGTCGGGTGGCACCGTTTAATGTTTTATGTTTTCACAGATAAACTCAAAAGAGTTTCATGCATGCCCAAAAGAGTTCATGCACAAGGACCCCCAGGTCCCTCTGCACCTCAGCATGTTGTAATTTCTCCCCATTCAAATAATATTCCCTTTTACTGTTTTTTTCCCCCCAAGGTGGATGACCTCACACTTTCCGACATTGTATTCCATCTGCCAAACCTTAGCCCATTCGCTTAACCTATCCAAATCTCTTTGCAGCCTCTCTGTGTCCTCTACACAACCCGCTTTCCCACTAATCTTTGTGTCATCTGCAAATTTTGTTACACTACACTCTGTCCCCTCTTCCAGGTCATCTATGTATATTGTAAACAGTTGTGGTCCCAGCACCGATCCCTGTGGCACACCACTAACCATCGATTTCCAACTCGAAAAGGACCCATTTATCCCGACCCTCTGCTTTCTGTTCGCCAGCCAAGTACCACATACGAGTGCCACCTACTGGTCGTCTTCTGGGCAGTACATCACTTTACTTTTATTACTGGGTTACAGGCTACAATCCTGCACAGCGGACACACACCTCTGAAACTACTGATGAAATCTGGAGATTCGCTAGTTTCCTCGCAGCGCCTCAACAAATGGACATTGGAATTTATGGAAAGTGACATTGATACAATTTCCAAACCCACCACATTGCTGCCACAATTTCTGATCTATGAGGGGGGGCCCACATGAATGTCTGTTATCCCTGATTAACTTTGAGACCCATCCTCTGCAGAAAGAGTCTATACAGGATGCCTCAGATGTCTACATCGATGGGTCCTCATATCACATTGAGGGATCCCCTCACACCAGGTATGCTGTGATATTGCCAGAAAGAACCATCTAGTGAAGATGCAACACAGTCTTCACAATATACAGAAATCGCCGCATTTCTAACCGCTGTGAAGGAAACCTCAGATAGACCAGTAAATATTTGGTCAGATAGTGCTTATGCTATAAACACCATGCTCTCCTTGCCCCTATAACACAAATTATTGTACAATAAGATGGTAAGGCCCTGGCCCATGGGTTCTGGTTACGCCTGCTCTGGTCATACCTTAAACAGCGATCCCAGCCCTGCTTTATAGGAAAGGTAGCAGCCCATAGAAAAGAGGGTCCACATAGTGAGGGAAATTCCAGAGCAGACAGAACAGCCAAGGACCCTGCGATTGATGGAGAGCGAGATGATATAGTTGTTGAGCCCTGTAATGCAGTTAGCAAGGTCTCCCCAACAAATCACCAAGATTTAAAATTCCTGCAGCAGCAATACTGGCCATATGCTGTTGCAAGTGCCTGGCACGAGGAAGGCAGACCCCTTCCTCAACCGACAGCTTGAGCTCCCAATACCATACTAGCCACTGCCCCTGATCAGATGAGCAGTTGCTGATGTTCAAAAGAAAGCAAAACGCCTGCCCGGTGGTATGTGTTCTGTTATGTCTTCAGATGCTCTAATAATGACTCCACGAGACAGTGTGTTGTGCTTGAACTGTAGTGACCTTAGTCCATTTAATGCAACTCGAGTGAGGATCACACATGGTGGCCTGCCTTTTATACTAGGCCTGGCACACCTGTACAGGTAATCTCCAAGTCTCCCACTGCGGTGCCCTCTGATGGCACACCTTGTAATAGTACAAGCAGTAACCATGTAGGTAGGTCAGGAACTGCTCTCCCTCTTTCACTCCCATCCCACAGCAGGGCACAATTCGGCCCTGGTAACCTTCTATAAAGGTAGCATCCACAGCTTGGTGGCCTTCCATGAGGGAAATAATCAACCAGTGCGTAGCACGATGCCTACCGTGCCTGCAGCACAATTCTCCCGCATGCACTAACCGAGCCTTGCTTCAAAGCGCGCCCCCACCTCAAGGGCCATGGACTCACCTCCAGATAAACTTCTTTGGGCCACTTCCACAGGCGCAAGGCAATTTTCAGCATGCCTTAGTGGTGGTGGATCAATTCACTAAATGGATCGAAGCATGCCCCCTGCTGCTCCAACACCACAATCTCAGCAGCCAAAACACTATTAAATCATGTGTTTTGTAGGTGGGGAGTACCAGTACAAGTGGACAACGATCAAGTTTCACACTTCACCGGTAACATTTTTACCCACCTGCAGAAAATGTTGGGGATAAAACACAAATTACATATTGCTCACCACCCGCAGTCGTCCGGATGGGTCGAAAGGGGGAGCAGGACCTTCAAATTAATATTTTAAAAATTGTGCGCAGACCACCCCACTCAATGGGCTAACATGCTGCCAATGTGCTTAATGGCAATGAGGTCCACACCTCACAAAACAAGAGTCTCCCCATATCAGGCCATGATGGGAAGGCTCATGAGAACACCAGGCCAGTTAACACCAACAGGGATGAGTCCCCTGACAATTAAATCATGTAGTTCCAAGTGACTGGAACAAGTGGTAGATCACACCGACCAGATTAATTGATTTGTGACCACGAAATTGGAGAAGTCAAAAAGACAACTTAAAAAGGTACTTTGACAAGAAAGTACGTCCCTTTGAATATGAGGTGGGAGATTCGGTAATGATTCCAAATTATGGGAAAAAGAAGCATGCCTTTGAGCCCAGGTGGTGGGGATCGCATACGATTATAGACCGATTGAACCCTGCAGTTTATTTGATTCAGTTACCGAGGAAAAAGGGCGTTAAGTACAAGAAATGGTTTCACATTAACCAGTTAAAAACTGCCAAAGAATAAATGCTACAATGATCTTGTTTCCCACACTACATGATACGGATCCTTATGATTGTCGGGTCGATACTGGCCACAACCGAAGCCGAGGGAAGATGGAAAAGCGGGAGCTGCAGCATGACTTATGAACGTCATCGTTGTGCTTTGAGAAGCGACGGTGCACTGAAGATACGGGAAGGGGAGGGTCTCCGCTGGAGTTGTTATTGTATTATAGTAAATCCCCTACGTGTGGCATACACCTTATGAGGCGGGGACCGAGTCAGGCCATTCACTTTTCTCTCTCTAAGTTTAAAACCCATTATACAGCGGTCATCCACCTTACAGAAACATAAACAGCAGAGCTATCAGAACCCTCTCAATGTTTATGATATGTGAGCCCTGAGGAGATAAACCATATGAGGAGTCAATAAGGATATTTCCCCCTCAAGGTGGGGAGTCTGTAAGAATAAAAGTGTTTAGTAATGATAACATTGGTCCCCGCCTGCTTCTTTGTGAAGAGAGGTCCTGCTTTTTGCCGTGTGCTTCAGAAAAGAGAGAGGAGACCCCCAGCAATCTTTGGTTTGACTTATTATACCATTGTTTCTCAAAGCCTCAGGATTGGCTTCTCCTCATACATGTCTGTCTGGAGGGCCGTGTGCTTTGCCAGAGAAAAGTAAAGTACACCTTTTTTATTTTAACATTATTGTATCTGTTGTAATTAAGTAGAGTCCGTAGAATACTAATAGACTGTTGTGTTCGATAGGCTATTTGCATATGTGTGTGTTTAATAAACTTATTTCAAATTGTTTTAAAAGAATTGCTGTCAATTTAATGCCAGAGATTTAAAACTCTTACACAAGACATTAATTTAATGTTTTCTTATGTTTGTGCTTTAGATTTTAAATCTGCACTCATTTTATCTTCCTTAAGATTCTCTATAATCACTAAGCATGAACAACCCGAGGAAAAAACAGTACAAGAAGGTAGGACACTCGGGTAGACTTCTTCAGAAGCTAAAGTGAGAATCTGATTCAATTACATTCTCATCTTGCCCTTTATGGGCATAATCGAGAAGCTTGAGAAAGTTATTTTAGTTATAGCTTCTTGTTTGATTATAAATACTATTTGGATTATAAATACTATTTATCAAACTCTGACTCCCGGAAAGGGGAGAGGAAATTATACGAAAACAATTAATTCCATAATATAACTGAGTCTGTTGTGTATCTGAAGCAGTTCACGGGATATTCATTTGCTTCACAAGACAATAATTAACTATATTAAACTATTCTGAAAACATTAAAGTTTACAAGCCCCATTTTAAACCACGATACATTACATATAATTTACTCAGCAATAAATTATCTGAAAGAAAACTGACAACTTGTTTTTATGTTTTAATTTTACAGGGACATTACAGTTCATTCTTCAAATTACTTTTATTTTAATGTGTAATTTTCCCAGTGTAAATCCTGCATGGATTTTCTTTAGTGCATCTCAACCCTCATTTCTTCAATTAAGAGCACAGACAGGCAACCTGCTTCCAGAACAGCAATATTGCCCTTGGTCAGACACATCATAACAATCCGGCAACAGCAGCCCATCTAATTTTTCACTGAACAATCCACAAGCATAAAGCTAGACAGGCCATTCAATAAAACAAGATAAATATGGGGCAGCATATGTTCAAGAAGTCAGCAGAGGGATCTTCCTACAGCAAGAAGACAGGAACAAAAAGAAAAAGGTTGGGAAGTGTCGGCAAAAGTTGTCACTAGGCACATTGCATACTTCTAAGAGTCAGGTCAAAAGCGTCACAGACATAGGTCAAGGAGCAGTTAATTTCTAGACAGCTGCAGGAATTTCATGATTATGGAAAGAAAGCAAGGAGTGGGGGGGGGGGGGGGGGGGGGGAGGAAGGAGAAGAGGAAAAAAAGGGAGATCAAGATTGACTGTGGAGGAAAGAAGAAGAAAAAAAAAGGCAAGAGTGGTCCATTGCTCTTCATTAACAATACCTAGCCATTTGGGGCATACAAAGCAGTACTAAATATCAGGAATGGAACAATGGGCCCAAGTTTCCACAGGATAAAAAACGGGCGCCCCTCCAAGCTGGGCGCCCGTTTTTCGCGCCTAAAACGGTGCCAGAAAAAAAACGCGCTATTCTCGAGCGCTTTGCAGCTCCTTGTCTGTTTGGCGTGGCGCCCAGGGGGGCGGAGCCTACATTCGCGCCGATTTTGTAGGTGGGAGGGAGCGGATACTATTTAAATTAGTTTTTTTCCTGCCGGCAACGCTGCGCGTGCGCGTTGGAGCGTTCGCGCATGCTCAGTGTGAAAAAAAACATTGGCACTCGGCCATTTTTGTAGTTCTTTGTAGCTGTTTAATTTTTGAACATTTTTTAATAAAATCACATTGCCATCAGCACATCAGCACTGAGGCTACCCTTCTCACTGTCTCCTTCCCCTCCCTCCCCTCCGCAGCAACAAACGGCTCTCTCCTTTCCCTCCCTCCCCTCCCCTGCGCGGCAACAAGCCGCTGTCTCCTTCCCCTCCCTCCCCTCCCTCCACGGCAACAAGCCGCTGTCTCCTTCCCCTCCCTCCCCTCCCTCCACGGCAACAAGCCGCTGTCTCCTTCCCCTCCCTCCCCGGCAACAAGCCGCTGTCTCCTTCCCCTCCCTCCCCTCCACGGCAACAAGCCGCTGTCTCCTTCCCCTCCCTCCCTCCCCTCCCTCCACGGCAACAAGCCGCTGTCTCCTTCCTCTCCCTCCCCTCTCTCCACGGCAACAAGCCGCTGTCTCCTTCCCCTCCCTCCCCTCCGCGGCAACAAACCGCTGTCTCCTTCCCCTCCCTCCCCTCCACAACAACAAACCGCTTTCTCCTCCCCCCCACCCCCCCTCCCGCTCAGCTGCACGAACGGCTTTCCCCCACCCCCCCTCCCGCTCAGCGGCACGAACGGCTTTCTCTCCCCTCCCCCCCCCCACCTCCCGCTCAGTGGCACGCACGGCTTTCTCCCCCCCCCCCCTTCCCGCTCAGCAGCACGAACGGCTTTCTCTCCCCCCTCCCGCTCAGCGGCACGAACGGCTGCAGAATTCTCCCTGGCTGAAGCACTTTCACACAGGTAGGAAGATGGTTTATTTAATCTTTTCTTTGCTTATAAATGTTTATTCAGGTTGGATTTATTTGTATAATATTTGTATAAGTATAAATAAGGATTTATTATAGAATTTAATGACTTCCCTTCCCCCCCCCCCCCCCACCTCGTTCTGGACGCCTAATTTGTAACCTGCGCCTGATTTTTTAATGTGTAGAACAGGTTTTTTCAGTTCTACAAAAATCTTCACTTGCTCCATTCTACTTTAGTTTGGAGTACGTTTTCACTGTGGAAACTTTCAAATCAGGTGTCAGTGGCTGGACATGCCCCCTTTTGAAGAAAAAATTCTGTTCCAAAGTAGAACTGTTCTACCTGACTAGAACTGCAGAAAAAAAAAATGTGGAGAATTGCGATTTCTAAGATAGTCCGTTCTCCACCAGTTGCTCCTAAAAATCAGGCGCAAATCATGTGGAAACTTGGGCCCAATGTCTTATTCTGAGATTCTGTTGCTGCCTGCTATCTTAGTAGCTAATCTCAGTGTATTTTTAGTTGGTTGGTGGTAGTTCAAGTGCACCGTTGAACTGCCATGGGAAAGCTGAAATTTGTTCTGCATGACTTCAATGCAAAAGTAATAAAAATCTGAACATCACTGGAGATTCGGGATAGCAATTCCAGTTTTAGTAGCTGAACATAGGAAATATATGCAGCAATATATATTACATGAAGGATAGCATGGATAGGCTGTGAGCACGACACTCCATGTGGCAAATTCCCTTTTTTAATGTATTTGCTTCATGGGTTCTTTGCTTCAGAATTCAAAACACGTTGCTATTAAGAACTAGTTGGTTTATTAACAACGGTTTAGCACACTACACATTACCAGTTCATCCACTAGGCTCACAATCACCTGCCTCATCGTGAATGACCAAGACCCAACTGATTGGGGTTTTATGGAGTCTTGTGAACATCACGCGACTGACTAAGCCACTCACAATACAACAAGCTCTACAAACCTGTGAGTACGCCTATCTCAGTTGAGCTTGCTGATGTTTTAGGGGGAGGGAAGAGGAGGATGAATGCAGCACTGAGCAGAAACTAAGGGAAATGAACATAAACCAGAAGTCATGATACCCCTACCAGCCGGATTAAGAAGCACTTGGAAACAAGTCAACTGTTTTTTTACACTTTTATTTATTTTTCCTATCTACTTGTATTTTATTTTATGTGATCACTTTTTGATTGAACAATAATTGTTGACATCTAAAGCTGGCTTGGAGAATTGCTCAGTCCAACAATTTAAATAAGCTGAAGAGATACTGTAACCAGCCCAGGGTGGTTTATCATATGATTGCAACTGCTTATGGTGAACAGCCTTCCACTCAGCATCAAACTCAAATGAAGTCACCAACTTCTCCATGCCAGTTTCCTCTCAGACATGAGGACTTACTATGAACAAGCTGTTTTGTTTTAATTAAAGGAGTACCATTTCAAAATTAAATTACATCATGCACAGAGAAGAATGAGATAACATATTTATACAGCTACTTAATGTTCTTGTACAAACAGCTGTATTACGGGACCATAACAGCAGCATTTAACTCCACAACCAAGACAACAGGTTAACACTGCGCTAAAAGAAAATGTCTAAATGTAGAAATATATATCTTTTAGGGAATTTTTGGGGAGAAATATGGAAGAAAAAGTCATTAATTTTATTTCCGTCCAGTCACAGTCAAGTGTCATTCACCATTTCTTGTTCGGGTGGGTAAGGCAATGAACTGCTCCCAGATCTCGATCTAAATCACTTTTAAACCACATGCATGCCAATGTACACAACTCACCCTCTCAACTTCCTGCCCTCCACATGAAGCAACTGGCTCCGTCATTTCCTTTCATTCTCTCCCTCCCTGTCCTCTGCCCCATCATCAGGCGACTCACTCGGTCATCCTTCTTCCTCCCCAGCATGGAGCAATTCACCTCAATATTCTCATTAGCAGTCTTCTGTCTGAACTTGGAAAATGTCACCCAGTTAGTCATTCGACCTCCCTCTGTTACCTACTTCCAAAGACATGATTTGCCTGGCATTGTAACCAGGACAGACAGATTAGATTAGCTGTATTCAAAGCCAGAAATCTGTCACAACACAATGGTTCTCCAATATACAATATCACTGATAAAATGTTTCATTTCCTCACTGTTGGAACTTTTCAGAGAACTTTTGGGAGGGCAATAGATACCAAAAGTCCAAACAATCCAAGTAACTTATACATCGCATGATTTTTGCTTATTTGACTTATAAAAATAAATCTAAAATCTCTTCTATGATGCTACTGCTATGAGACTAATTTCTGTCCACATGGAGTTAACTTCCAGGAACAGACATTATTAACAGACTTAGATTCAGACGTTTATCCAAAAAGCACCAGAAGTAGTAGTTAATAGAATTGTGCTTCTCACATAGCAGATCAGTTTGTAATAAAAGGGGACCATCCATCACCTCCGAGATATTTGCACCTGTAGTGTCACAGAATGGGCCCAAAATTGGCCAGGAATTGCTCCGTTTTTTTTTGAGCAACTTAATTTTTTTGGAGTATCTTAAAAATCCCCATCTTGCACATTCAAGTTGCGCCAGTGTGAGTGAGTTCGTTGGGAATTTTTTTTAAGTTTAGTTTCGATTTTTTCAAAAGGGGGCTTTACCAGCCACCCACGCCAGTTTTGGCCATTTAAGCCACTTTGATCAGCCAATAGTTGCTCCAAACTAACTTAGGCCAGCTTATATGGCTGGGCTTGCACAAGAAACAGGCTGTAGGAATCAATGGACGGCGGGCCGGGCGGCCAGTGCGAGAGGCCACTCGGCCGGGGATAGGCGAGGGTGGGATGACCGGGTGGGAGAGCACAGGGAACTGGCTCCCAGAACACACACACAGGCAGTCTGGGCTGGGCTCGTACAACACACAGACTGCAGGAATCAACGGACAGGGGGATGGGCTCGCAGAACACAGAGCGATCAGACACTCTGACTGTTCCAGCAATAAAACTCCAGTGCGCATGCGTTGAGCTGCCGGCACAGTTTTTCGCGCAGGGCCCTAGCTCTGCACCCTAATGGACAGAGCACGCCACGCCAAGCCATGGGAGAGGCCACAGAGCGGCCAGAATCCGGGGAGAACTTTTCAACGCCATTTTCATCCTAGGAAGTCGGCACATCTCCGGTGAGCGTGCAAAATTTGGGCCCACAGAAAGGCTTCCTATTCTTTGAGCATAGCAGGAGTCAAAGAAACATAGAAAATAGGTGCAGTAGTAGGCCATTCGGCCCTTTTAGCCTGCATCACCATTCAATATGATCATGGCTGATCTCTTTTGCAACTTCAGTACCCCATTCCGGCTTTCTCTCCATATCCCTTGATCCGTTTAGCCGTAAGGGTCACATCTAACTCCCTTTTGAATATATCTAACGAACTGGCCTCAACAACTTTGTGGTAGAGAATTCCACAGGTTCACAATTCTCTGAGTGAAGAAGATTCTTCCCATATCGGTCCTAAATGGCTTACCCCTTATCCTTAAGACTGTGACCCCCTGGTTCTGGATTTCCCCAACATCGGCAACATTCTTCCTGCATCTAACCTGTCCAATCCCGTCAGAATTTTATATGTTTCTATGAGATACCCTCTCATTCTTCTAAATTCCAGTGAATATAAGCCTAGTCAATTCAGTCTTTCTTCATATGTCCGTCCTGCCATCCCGGGAATCAGTCTGGTGAACCTTTGCTGCACTCCCTCAATAGCAAGAATGTCCTGCCTCAGATTAGGAGACCAAAACTGTACACAATATACAAGGTGTGGCCTCATCAAGGCCCTGTACAACTGCAGAAAGACCTCCCTGCTCCTATACTCAAATCCTCTAGCTATGAAGGCCAACATGCCATTTGCTTTCTTAACCGCCTACTGCACCTGTATGCCAACTTTCAATGACTGATGAACCATGACACCCAGGTCTCGTTGCACCTACCCTTTTGGAGATACTACATTTAATCCCCTCGTCTAAATCATTAATGTACAATGTAAACAGCTGGGGCCCCAACACAGAACCTTGCGGTACCCCACTAGTCACTGCCTGCCATTCTGAAAAGTACCCATTTACTCCTACTCTTTGCTTCCTGTCTGACAACCAGTTCTCAATCCACGTCAGCACACTACCCCCAATCCCATGTGCTTTAACTTTGCACATTAATCTCTTGTGTGGGACCTTGTTGAAAGCCTTCTGAAAGTCCAAATATACCACATCAACTGGTTCTCCCTTGTCCACTTTACTGGAAACATCCTCAAAAAATTCCAGAAGGTTTGTCAAGCATGATTTCCGTTTCACAAATCCATGCTGACTTGGACCCATCATGTCACCATTTTCCAAATGCACTGCTATGACATCCTTAATAATTGATTCCATCATTTTACCCACTACTGAGGTCAGGCTGACCGGTCTATAATTCCCTGTTTTCTCTCTCCCTCCTTTTTTAAAAAGTGGGGTTACATTGGCTACCCTCCACTCGATAGGAACTGATCCAGAGTCAATGGAATGTTGGAAAATGACTGTCAATGCATCCGCTATTTCCAAGGCCACCTCCTTAAGTACTCTGGGATGCAGTCCATCAGGCCCTGGGGATTTATCGGCCTTCAATCCCATCAATTTCCCCAACACAATTTCCCGACTAATAAAGATTTCCCTCAGTTCCTCCTCCTTACTAGACCCTCTGACCCCTTTTATATCCGGAAGGTTGTTGGTGTCCTCCTTAGTGAATACCGAACCAAAGTACTTGTTCAATTGGTCTGCCATTTCTTTGTTCCCAGTTATGACTTCCCCTGATTCTGACTGCAGGGGACCTACGTTTGTCTTTACTAACCTTTTTCTTTTTACATACCTATAGAAACTTTTGCAATCCGCCTTAATGTTCCCTGCAAGCTTCTTCTCGTACTCCATTTTCCCTGCCCTAATCAAACCCTTTGTCCTCCTCTGCTGAGTTCTAAATTTCTCCCAGTCCCCGGGTTCGCTGCTATTTCTGGCCAATTTGTATGCCACTTCCTTGGCTTTAATACTATCCCCGATTTCTCTTGATAGCCACGGTTGAGCCACCCTCCCTTTTTTATTTTTACGCCAGACAGGAATGTACAATTGTTGTAGTTCATCCATACGGTCTCTAAATGTCTGCCATTGCCCATCCACAGTCAACCCCTTAAGTATCATTCGCCAATCTATCCTAGCCAATTCACGCCTCATACCTTCAAAGTTACCCTTCTTTAAGCTCTGGACCATGGTCTCTGAATTAACTGTTTCATTCTCCATCCTAATGCAGAATTCCACCATATTATGGTCACTCTTTCCCAAGGGGCCTCGCACAATGAGATTGCTAATTAATCCTCTCTCATTACACAACACCCAGTCTAAGATGGCCTCCCCTCTAGTTGGTTCCTCGACATATTGGTCTCGAAAACCATCCCTTATGCACTCCAGGAAATCCTCCTCCACCGTATTGCTTCCAGTTTGGCTTGCCCAATCTATGTGCATATTAAAGTCACCCATTATAACTGCCGCACCTTTATTGCATGCACCCTTAATTTCCTGTTTGATACCCTCCCCAACATCACTACTACTGTTTGGAGGTCTGTACACAACTCCCACTAACGATTTTTGCCCTTTGGTGTTCTGCAGCTCTACCCATATAGATTCCACATCATCCAAGCTAATGTCCTTCCTAACTATTGCATTAATCTCCTCTTTAACCAGCAATGCTACCCCACCTCCTTTTCCTTTTATTCTATCCTTCCTGAATGTTGAATACCCCTGGATGTTGAGTTCCCAGCCCTGATCATCCTGGAGCCACGTCTCCGTAATCCCAATCACATCATATTTGTTAACATCTATTTGCACAGTGAATTCATCCACCTTATTGCGGATACTCCTTGCATTAAGACACAAAGCCTTCAGACTTGTTTTTTTAACACCCTTTGTCCTTTTAGAATTTTGCTGTACAGTGGCCCTTTTTGTTCTTTGCCTTGGGTTTCTCTGCCCTCCACTTTTCCTCATCTCCTTTCTGTCTTTTGCTTTTGCCTCCTTTTTGTCTCCCTCTGTCTCCCTGCATTGGTTCCCATCCCCCTGCCATATTAGTTTAACTCCTCCCTAACAGCACTAGCAAACACTCCCCCTAGGACATTGGTTTCTGTCCTGCCCAGGTGCAGACCGTCCGGTTTGTACTGGTCCCACCTCCCCCAGGAATTTGAATCCCTCCCTGCTGCACCACTGCTCAAGCCACGTATTCATCTGCGCTATCCTGCGATTCCTACTCTGACTAGCACGTGGCACTGGTAGCAATCCCGAGATTACTACTTTTGAGGTCCTACTTTTTAATTTAGCTCCTAGCTCCTTAAATACGTTTCGTAGGACCTCATCCCTTTTTTTTTTAAACCTATGTCGTTGGTAGCAATGTGCACCACGACAACTGGCTGTTCTCCTTCCCTTTTCAGAATGGAGGTGTGAGAGAACGCAGCATCTGAAAGGGGGGGGGCGGGCAGTGAACGCAGGATCTTAACGGGGGGGGGGGGGGGGTGGGGGGCGGTGAACGCGACATCTTAACCCGTTTTTTTTGGGGGGGGGGGGGGGGGGGGAGATCCACAGTGGACCGCCCAACCGGTGCGGGAGCTCCCGCCCGCCGGATCAAAACTCCTCCCCCCACACACAAATCAAAACTCTTCCTTCCCGCCCCCTCCCCCCTCAAAAACTCTTCCCCTCCCCAAAAAAACTCTTCCCTTCGGCAGCGGCCGGCCTGTGCAGCAAGCCACTTGGCCTGGGATAGGGACAGCGAGCGACGGCCCCTCCCATGCAGTCTGCATCGCACACACTCAGATTCTGGAGGCTAGGAGCTACTCTAGCACTAGTGTGCAGAGGTCCCGGCACTGTTTTCAGCGCCGGGACCTGGCTCCGCCCCCAAATCCAGTTGCTACGTTACGCCACCATGGAGGAGAGGCTGGGGAGCAACCAAACTTGGCCCGAAGATTTTTGCCGCCCTTGTAGTTCTACAAAAGCGGCGCACCTCTGGTGAGTGCGCCAAAAATCTGTACTGGCCAAATTTGGGCCCAGTAACTCTTTCTCTCTCTACATATGCTGCCTGATCTGCTGAGTATTTCTAGCATATTCTGTTTTTATTTCAGATTTCAGTTTTTTTCTTTTGCATGGAAAATAGATGTTTGAGCGAGATACTCGGTCACATGGACCCACAGAACGGTCAACCTGGCATTATTCATTACCTTCAGGGTTGGAAGGAACAAAAAATATAAAACTGGGGCAAAAAATTTACTATGGATATTTAAAATGCAATACTGTATTTGAAAATAATGTAGATGCCACTTAACATTAGTTACAGAACTCAGCACAATCATTTTTAGTTTCTTGCTAAAATGTTAGTGATCCAAAAAGTTACACTTACTTTAATTTAGATAAACATGTCCTTGGAGTTTGACCAACAGATAGATATTCCCAGCAAAACGCATTCCAGAGACAGATTTTGCAACTATCGTGATGATAAAACTGCCACTTATTCAGGTTCTAGCCCATCACTCAAGTGCTGGCAAGTCACTCACATAACACACCTAAAAGATCCAACATCAATTCTGTGTCTGCTATCACAGTACTAAGAGCGGGTAAATAAATGTTTCCTTCCACCCTCCAAAATACATGAATTAATCTAATCTAAAACATGTATGTTTTAATCTCCAGGATACCCAGTATCAGAACTGCACATGGACAAAGAAACCTAACCCAGTTTAGTCAGCAAGGAATTTGCAAACATGGCATGGAGCACATAAATACACTTGTTTTAAAAGTTTAAACAAAAAGGTAACCCAGACCACATTAAACCAACAGTACATTGGACAAAAGCAGGACGATAGCATGAATGGATGTGTGCAACATTCGGTGAATGTACTGCAAGTGAAATGAATTGTTTTACAATATTTATACAAATATTTTTAAACATAGCAGAACCTCTGCTTTACAGTAGATACAACAGCTGCTTCCTAACCACTCAGTTAGACTTAAAGCCTGCTTATAGATATTTACTTAAAACTGTTTTGTTGTTGGCATAATGACAACCCTAGCAGTTTCATAACATAAGTCATGAAAAAGCTGTTTGACAAAACAAGCTCTCTCCTTCTAACAATATACAGTTTACACTGTTGTAGGTACTGCTGTCTTTTACGACAACGTTGATCAACTGCACACCTTACCCATCAATACTGGTAACATATACTGGAGGGGAGGGGGGGGGGGGGGGGGGGGAGTTAGATGGCCCACGGCCCTTCTACTCAATTAAAATACAAACAGTTCTGAAGCATCCACTATACATTATCATAGGCAGTCCCTCGAAATCGAGGAAGATTTGCTTCCACACCAAAAGTGTGTTCTCAGGTCAACAGTTCCACTATACACTGAACTATTAAAAAAGGTATAATTGGCACCCCATCAGGAAATATTACTTTGTTTCCCATTATGGAATCTGAAAGACCAACGTCTAATTTTATTTTCTCATCAGTAAGCAGAATTTCCAGGTGGTAGAGAATAGTACCATAAGTTCCCATCAGTTTTAGCTGGTTTTCTATTGATCCCTTGCTCTTAGCTACTGCTGGAAAGCTAACTGGTCAGTACAAGCACTGCACTGGCAGCATCGGGATCTTTGTGAATTTTAAGCACAAGACTCTGGTCACAACATTACATCAACACAAATACACCTATTGTGATGGAGTCATGACACTAGTGGCCAATTTCACTTCTGCTCTGTGCTTGAAAATTCCTTAGAACGCATTTTGCACAACGAGACCGGCAGCACAACTTTCATTGTGAATGTAATTCTTAGGCCATTCCCCATGCCATAATCTATCTCATGGTACAGTACTGATCCTTGCTGTACTAATGAGCCGGCCAATATACAAGATAGTGTATGAACTGACAGAGCAGAAAACTTGTACCTTCAGACTCAAATTTCCATCATGTGGTTGGAAGGCAGATATTTTGCTGGATTTAACCATTTTTTTAAAAATCAGATTAACAAAAGAACTTCCATTTATATAGCACCTGTCACGACCTCAGGACTTCCCAAGTGCTTTACAAATGATTATGTATTTTTTGAAGTGTCGTCACTGTTGTAATGTAAAAAACGTGGCAGCCAATTTGCACACAGTGATGGTCACACAAACAGCAATGTGATAATCTGTTTTTAGTGACGTTGAGTGATATATACTGTAGAACTTCAATGCTCTTATACAAAATTGGATCTTTTACAGCCACCTGAGCACGCAGACAGGGCCTCGGTTTAATGTCTCATCTGAAAGGACCTGTAACAATGCAGCATCCCCGCAGTACTGCACTTAAGCGTGTCAAGTCTCTGAAGTTAACCCACAACCTTCTAACTTGGAGGAAAGAGTGCTACCAGTGAGTCAAAGCGGACACCCATGCTCATCTTGTGCATTTGCACAAATACAGTTTGATTGCTTATCAGAAGAAAAGATACTAAAAGAATATTCAATCCATGTCACTCCATAGAAAGAAATCCCAAAAGAAATTTGTGCCATAGAAAGCATTCGGATGACAACAGGCTCCCCACCCATCTTATTCAATTGTAATATGCAACCTAAACAAATAGGAGGTTCTATGCAAATCTGCTGACAGCTATTTTGCTTAGCCGGCACCAACCCGTGACCATCATTAGGTACATGTTGGAGGAGACACAGGAACAGTTCAAGTGTGGTGCCCTCATGATTGAATAGCCTGCACATATTGAAAAATATCCCATGAGTCACTTCCTTCAGGAGAAAGGGGAAAACTTTTTTGGGGGTGAAAAAGAGTCATAAAAATTGTTATTTTACTTAAATGAGAAAAATATTTAGCACATCAATGACTCATCACTAAGTACTTCTGAAAATATGGTCTTAAAGTACACATAGTATATAGTCGTTAAATAAATCTGTTAATTTACCATTACCAATTCTTCCACTTCATTGAATAATTTTTCAGGTTACATGTGCAAAATCGTAATATCCTTTATAACACAGCTCCATATCGATCAATAGCATTAGAAAACCTCTGCATCAAATGGACCACAGCACAGCAGTAAAGTGTGTCACCAGCTCCAGGACCAGTTTAATTTGTGCCTGCCCTTTAAGGAAACACCTGGTTACCACAGAATTGTTACAGCACAGGAGGCCATTCTGCCCATCAAACCCATGCCAGCTCTCTGCAAGAGCACATCAGCTACTCCCACTCCCATTTCTCCATAGTCCTGCAATTTTTATCTAATTCCCTTTTGAAAGCCACAATTGAATCTGCCTCCACCACCCTTTCAGGCAATGCATAACCACTCGCTGCATAGAAAAAGTGTTTCCTTATGTCGCCTTTGGACCTTCTACCAATCATCTTAAATCTGTGTCCTCTGGTTCTTGACCTTTATGCCACTGGGAATCATTTCTCTCTAGCTACTCTGTCTCGACCCCTCAAGATTTTGAACACCTCGATCGAATCTCTTCTCAATCTTCTCTGCTCTCAGAACAACCCCAGTTTCGCCAGTCTATCCACTTAACTAAAACCCTCATCCCTGGAAACATTCTTGTAAATCTTTCCTGCATCCTCTCTAAAGCCTTCACATCCTTCCTAAAGTGCAGTACCCAGAATTGGACACTACTCTAGTTGTGGCCGAACCAGTGTTTTATAAAAGGTTCCTCATACCTTCCATAATCACTCAGCAATGAAGGAGAGATTAAGAACCCAACAAAGATGGGAAAATTTAACCTATTCCTCATAATTCCATTGGTCATTATTATTCCAAATGTTTCAACCCACTAGAGCGTTTTCTAATAACCCACTTGTCAAATCAAATATTTAATTTCCCCACAAAAGTTGTGCAATGTTAAAATGAAAAATTTTAAAATCTTAACAAAAGCACAAACCTTGTAACAAGTGGAATTTACCACACTACTGGTCAAGTTAAAAGACACTAAATCAATCAGTATTTGTTGTCAAATAAAAGTGAACATACATACATACACACTGAGATAGATAGTACCAAACTACTTCAATAAGGGCATCACAATGTATTTACAACCCAATTCAATTCCATCCTATTAGATTGGACATGTTGCGAACGCTTGCTCCATTCAGTCTATTCCCACGAACAGGCCAAACCACCTGCTCAGCAGATTCAGAAATTATCCAGTGTGTAAATTCAGTTTTCCTACATGAGAAAAACATGCATGCATATGCGCACTGATATTCCAAGAGTACTGCAGTTGCCACTAGGCTTATTTAATACGGTACCAACATCCTAAACGGAAAAAGTGCTCAAGCCACTTTGCTTTGAAGTTGTGCAATATGCTTCTTACATGATACATTCAATTCATCTTCTCAAAATTGTTTCCACCAACAGTACTTCACCCTAGTGTTATATAGCTCAAAATGCTCCCAACAAAGTATGTAATTTTATTGCTGGGTGTTGTGATTAAGTAGGCATTTGAAAATTTTACATTGAAATGTTAGTGGTAACAGAGTATAATCATTGCAGGCTGTGTAGGAGTGCGTTGCAACAGAGCATCAGGTCATGGAATGATACAGCATGGGAGGAGTGTGCCTGTGCTGGATACAGTTATACTGTATTTAATGCATGGACATCTTGATAAGCCATTTATGACACTATAAATTGCAATCTCATCTATTTGTATTACAACCTCTACCTTTTGATATGGAACACAAGAATCCAATACTATACCATAATGACAAGCTTTTATGATTGAATTCTAAATTATCTGGGATTAAAATGACCATACTTCTGGAAAAGAAATTAAACATATTCACCAAAGAAAGGGAAGGGGAAAAAACACAAACACGTGAAAGTGCTTATTTATCCCCAATGCTAACTTCTCACTTAAGATTTAGTACTTCAAAGACTAATTTCATACAGGAAGGCTAAAGAGTGGGAGTAAATGGGTACTTTTCAGAATGGCAGGCAGTGACTAGTGGGGTACCACAAGGTTCTGTGCTGGGGCCCCAGCTGTTTACATTGTACATTAATGATTTAGACAAAGGGATTAAATGTAGTATCTCCAAATTTGCAGATGACACTAAGTTGGGTGGCAGTGTGAGCTGCGAGGAGGATGCTATGAGGCTGCAGTGTGACTTGGATAGGTTGGGTGAGTGGGCAAATGCATGGCAGATGAAGTATAATGTGGATAAATGTGAGGTTATCCACTTTGGTGGTAAAAACAGAGACAGACTATTATCTGAATGGTGACAGATTAGGAAAAGGGGAGGTGCAACGAGACCTGGGTGTCATGGTACATCAGTCATTGAAGGTTGGCATGCAGGTACAGCAGGTGGTTAAGAAAGCAAATGAAATGTTGGCCTTCATTGCAAGGGGATTTGAGTACAGGGGCAGGGAGGTGTTACTACAGTTGTACAGGGCCTTGGTGAGGCCACACCTGGAGTATTGTGTACAGTTTTGGTCTCCTAACTTGAGGAAGGACATTCTTGCTATTGAAGGAGTGCAGCGAAGGTTCATCAGACTGATTCCCAGAGTGGCAGGACTGACATATCAAAAAAGACTGGATCAACTGGGCTTGTATTCACTGGAGTTCAGAAGAATGAGAGGGGATCTCATTGAAACATTTAAAATTCTGATGGGTTTAGACAGGTTAGATGCAGGAAGAATGTTCCCAATGTTGGGGAAGTCCAGAACCAGGGGTCACAGTCTAGGACCGAGATGAGGAGAAACTTCTTCACCCAGAGAGTGGTGAACCTGTGGCATTCTCTACCACAGAAAGTTGTTGAGGCCAATTCACTAAATATATACAAAAAGGAGTTAGTAGTCCTTACTACTAGGGGGATCAAGGGGTATGGCGAGAAAGCAGGAATGGGGTACTGAAGTTGCATGTTCAGCCATGAACTCATTGAATGGTGGTGCAGGCTTGAAGGGCCCAATGGCCTACTCCTGCACCTATTTTCTATGTTCTATGTTTTTATACCAGTGTAATACACATACTCAGCAGATTGACAAAAAATAACCTGTCCATTCCACACAGGATTGGGTATAGAGGGGTGATCATCATCCCGTCTTCCACATACAGCAGCATAAGTCAACGTATTTCCTTGCAAGTAATACTGCCTACAAGATAAGGTAAGTGGTGTGGGTGGAATCATTACACGGAAAAGAATTTCAACTCCGGGTTTCGCAGAATCACTCCCAACCACCCATTATTTCCAATGTCTAATAAATTCCTTGTAACTTTTTGATGGTCACAATAGAGCTCCTTAATTCAGCACGTTTGCAAAAATACTGATTATTCAACGAAACGGATAGAAGACGCGAATTTTAACTTCCAGCATTTGGCTAGTCATTTTTCGTTTGGACGGAGTAACTACATTTTGCATATAGTATTTCCAGTAAATTCCGTGCAGTAATTCTTTCGTTCAGGTACTGAGCGCAGTATGATCGATGCACGTTAAGTTCACTCCCGGGTAAACACGGTCTGTAACAACTTTGAAAACGAAATCTCATCCTGGCTCAAAAAAAGCTTTTCTTTTTAGCCGACACATTAACAAAAACACGGAGGGGAACCTTCCCTTTAAATGGCCAGCGTGCGCCGAAAGCTTGGAATCGCCTCAAAAGGCAAACCGAGAAAAAGATTTGCACCATGACGGGGAGGGAGGAGAAGGAAAGAGACCCAGAACCCAGAAATTACCTGCCGACTTCTTTCTGAAGGCTTCTTCATCAAAACCTGTTTGAAAAGCAGGTCCACGTAGGAAGTCATCCTCTCACGAGTTGTTGTTGTTGAAGCGGGCGGTGTCGGCGAATCCCCCGGCGCCGAGCCGTCTCTTTCCCCCCCCCCCCCCCCCCGCCGCGGCCCGGACTCGGTCCCCCGCTTCACTCCGGCCCAAGGAAAGTAATCCCAGCTCCCACAACAATGGCCAGCCCCCCGCCGGGAGAGGGAGAGCCGCTGTCGGTGGGCGGGATGGCGGGCAGACTCACTCACTCTCGGCCCGCCGGCTGTCAGAGTCCACACACCGAGGGCGCTCTCGGGGCCACTCGATCCAAACTTCGGCCCCCGCTCCCACACATGCTTTTTTAAAAAAAATGTATATATAGATATATAAAACCGACTCGTCTCCGTCAAATTCCAATTCGATTCGAAATATTTCGTTTCAAACCCCAAAAAAATCAGTTATTTTTTAAATAAAAAATAATTTTCCTTCCCTCCCCTCCAACCCGCCACTTTATCAATTAAAACACAGCCCTATAAGTGCTCCGGGCGGAGGGCGACGCTGTGAGTTTGTGGAGACTTTCATCATTCTTCCCCAACGGCTTTTTTTTGGTCGGTGTGTGTCAAACTCCACAAGAAAACTTCAGTCAACTGCAAACACGCGCGCTCCGGGTCTTCCAGCCCCGGCGCCCGTCAATCAAACTGCACGGGACAACGGCCGCGGCAGCAGCATGCCTGCAACTTTGGTGCAAGTGGAACTTTCTCCCGCAGTTAGCTCTTCCTCGCTTGACATTGGGTGTTGGGGTCACTGGAAGGCGTCTGCTGACAGATATGGTTCCAGACTTGCAAACTCCGTCACTCCCTCGTTTCCCATTCACTCAGTGAGCCCGCCTCTGAGCTTGGTGCGGCGCCAGCAAAGGCTAGGCGTCTCGCGAGAGGAGCCGGGCAATGTCACACATGGGACAAATTTCGTATGGACAAGTTCTGTATGTTTTTTTAAAATAATTAATAATGTATAACACTAAAGATAACGAGCGAGTTATTTTTTTCCAAACTACTGTTCTCACAATACTCTACAAATATACCAAATCTCACTTTTGCACTGTCTTAAAAAGTGTTATTTTACACTTAAATGACAGCCGTGGATCAGTGGGTAGCACTCTTGCCTCTAGTCTCAGAAGGTTGTGGGTTCAAGTCCCATTCCAGAGAATTGAGTGATCAAGGCTGATACTCCAGTGTAGTGCAGAGGAACTGTTGGAGGTGTCATCTTTCAGAGGAGACTTAAACCAACGTCTCATCTGCTCTCCCAGGTGCATGTAAAAGATCCCATGGCACTATTTCTATCCCTCTCCCTAGCATCAACCTGAGGGTGAACAAGACTGTTCGCAACCTATGTGTCATATTTGACCCTGAAATTACCTTCCAGCCACATATCCGCGGCATAATTAAAACCGCCTTTTTCCACCTCTGTAACGTTGCCCGCCTCTGCTTTTCTGCTACTGAAACCCTCATTCATGCCTATGCTACCTCTAGACTTGACTACTCCAACTCACTCCTGGCTGGCCTTCCACATTCCACACTACATAAACTTGAAGTCATCCAAAACTCAGCAACTGAAGTACTAACCCGCACAAAGACAAGATCACCCATCACCTCTGTGCTTTTTGATCTACATTGGCTCCCAGTTAAACAACGCCTCGATTTCAAAATTCTCATCCTTGTTTACAAATCACTCCATGGACTTGCCCCTCCCTATCTCTGTAATCTTTTTCAACCTCACAATCCCACAAGATGTCTGCGCTCCTCAAATTCTGGCCTCTTGAATATTCCTCATTATAACTGCTCAATCATCGGTGGACGTGCCTTCAGCTGCCTGGGCCCTAAGCTCTGGAATGCTCTCCCTAAACCTCTACGCCTCGCTACCTTTCTTTCTTCCTTTAAGACGCTCGTTAAAACCTACCTCTTTAAACAAGCTTTTGATCATCTGCCTTAATTTCTTCTGAAGCTCGGTGTCAATTTTATCTGTTTGTCTGTAACACTGTTGTGAAGCACCTTGGGACGTTTTCACAATATATATAAATGATTTGGATGAGGGAACCAAATGTAATATTTCCAAATTTGCTGATGACACAAAACTAGGTGGGGTTGTGAGGAGGATGCAAAGACGCTGGAAGGTGATTTAGATAGCTTGAGTGAGTGGCAAACACATGGCAGATGCAATATAACGTGGATAAATGTGAAGTTATCCACTTTGGTGGGAAAAACATAAAGACAAAGTATTACTTAAATGGTGATTGTTCTGTATTTAACCCTTGGCAACCTGTATCACACCATCACCAGAGGGTCGACCTGTTGGAGTCCCAAGGGATCACAGCATCCCTTGGGAGCCTTGTATATAAGCAGACCACCCACGCGGTACCTGCACTCTGGTGATTCACCCGGACCAGACCTGCGCTGTCCCCGGCAGGAAGATCTCTGATAGCCTGGCGCTACTCGGGGATACGATCGCCTATGTGCGGGACAGAGGGGTGGACACCTGCTTAATCAGCTCAGACCAGGAGAAGGCCTTTGACAGGATATCGCACACGTACCTGATGGACGTGCTCTCCAAAATGGGGTTTGGGGAGGGTATCCGCAATTGGATCCAACTGCTCTACAAAGACATCAGTAGCGCAGTTCTAATCAACGGGTGGGAAAATGAAAGCTTTCCGATCAGATCTGGAGTCAGGCAAGGCTATCCTCTCTCATCTGTCTTGTTTGTGTGTTGTATCGAGCCCTTTGCCGGGCCCATCAGGAAGGATGCGGGCATTATAGGGGTGACGATCCCAGGCAGTGGAGGCACTCAGGTCAAGACCTCCCTGTACATGGACGACGTAGCCATCTTTTGCTCGGATCCGCAGTCGGTCCGCAGATTACTCACAATCTGCGACCAGTTTGAACTGGCCTCAGGAGCGAAGGTCAATCGCAGCAAAAGCGAGGCCATGTTCCTTGGCAACTGGGCCGACCGATCCTTTATTCCCTTCACCGTTAAGCCAGATTATCTGAAGGTGTTGGGAATATGGTTCGGAGCGGACGGGGCATGCGCCAAAAACTGGGAAGAGCGTATCGCCAAAGCGAAGCAAAAACTGGGATGGTGGAAGCTGCGCTTCCTCTCCATGGCAGGAAAGAACCTGGTCATCAGGAGTGAGGTGCTCTCGGGGTTGCTGTACGTGGCACAGGTCTAGCCCATCCCTTGCTCCTGTGCCGCGGCAGTTACCCGGGCCGTCTTCCACTTTGTTTGGAGGTCCAAAATGGACCGTGTCCGCAGAGACACAATGTACAAATCTCTGGACAGTGGAGGAAAGGATGTTCCGAACGTGGCCCTCATCCTGATGGCCACCTTTGTGTGCGGCTGCATCAAGCTGTGCACAGACTTCCGGTACGCAAACACCAAGTGTCACTACGTGCTGAGGTTCTACCTGTCCCCAGTGTTGCGAAGGATGGGCCTGGCCATGCTGCCGCGAAACGGCCCCACCAGCTGGACCATGCCTGTCCACCTGTCCTTCGTGGAAAAGTTTTTCACAAAAAACCCCTTTGACCACAAAGCCATAAAACAGTGGTCAACACGTAAGGTCCTGGACGCCTTACGAAAGAAAGAGAGGGTGGACCTGTCGGGTGGTTCCCTGAGCAGACTGTCGAACTCGTTTGGCAGACCGTCTCATCGCCAGAGCTTTCACACAAGCACCAAGATGTAGCTTGGTTGGCTGTGAGGAGGGCCCTACCCATCAGAGCGTTCATGCACAGCCGGCGTCTCAGCAGCACGGCACGGTGCCCCCGAGTCAGCTGTGGGGCGGACGAGACTGTCACCCACCTCCTTCAAGATTGCGCCTTTGCAAGGCAGGTCTGGAAAGAGATGCAGTGGTTGCTTTCGAGGTTCATCCCAAGCAGCTCCGTAACACAGGACTCTGTGCTCTACGGGCTGTTCCCAGGGACACACACCAAGACATCACCTGCTGCTGGAGGGCTATCAACTCGGTGAAAGACGCAATTTGGTCTTGCCGAAACTTGCTGGTCTTCCAGAGCAAGGAGATGTCCACGTCTGCGTGTTGCAGACTGGCGCAATCCAAGATCCAGGACTGCATACTGAGGGACGCACTAAAAATTGGTGCAGCCACCGCAAAGGCACGGTGGGGAAGAGCCATAGTTTAAAGCCCTTCCGCCACGGTAAACCCAGGGGACGGAATCAGTGTAAAACTCACCTCGGGCTGCAATGGTAAACCTTTTGTATACATAGAGCACCATGATCTGCAAACACCTATGCAGTGCCATGTATAATGCAAGTTCTGTTGCGTAATGCATGTTGGAAACAAATGTAACTGTACCCTTACTGTGTACCGTATGGTGACACATGTAATGTAACTTGATGAACGTACCACAATGTATCCTGGATTGTATGAATCGTACCTTGAAATGTAAAGTAAAGAAATGTATTGAATGGAACTGCGGTCAGCATCCAAATGTAATGTATGGAATTGCTGACCGCATTCAAATGTACTGAACTGCTTTCGATTGTATTGTGCAAATTTTTATATGAATAAAGTATATTTTGACATTTTTTTAAAAACTCTGGCGTCTTATTGAAGGAGCTAAGGTCACACTTACTCATTGCTCACAGTACTCAGTTTCATCCTTTATTATGAGCTTATCATAATGAGCTTGGGATGTGTCGATGTACAGAGGGACCTGGGTGTCCTTGTACACCAGTCATTGAAAGCAAACATGCAGGTGCAGCAAGCAGTTAGGAAAGCAAATGTTATGTTGGCCTTCATTGCAAGAGAATTTGAGTATAGGTGCAAGGATGTCTTATTACAGTTATACAAGGCCTTGGTGAGACCGCACCTGGAGTATTGGTCTCCTTACCTAAGAAATGATATACTTGCCACAGAGGGAGTGCAGCGAAGGTTCACTAGATTGATTCCTGGGATGGCAGGACTGTTGTATGAGGAGAGATTGGGTCAACTAGGCCTGTATTCACTAGAGTTGAGAAGAATGAGAGGGGATCTCATTGAAACGTATAAAATTCTGACTGGGTTGGATAGATTGGATGCTGGGAGGATGTTTCCCCTGGCTGGGAAGTCTAGAACAAGGAGTCACAGTCTCAGGATATGGGGTAGGAAATTTAGGACTGAGATGAGGAGGAATTTTCTCATTCAGAGGGTGTGGAGGCCAGGTCACTGAATATATTTAAGAGGGAGATAGAAAGTGTTATATATGTAAACTTGTATTTACTCTGTACAGCCACCAGAGGGCTCATCCCCTGAAGTCCCAAGCGATCTCATAATCCCTTGGGAGCACAGGTATTTAAGGAAGAGGTTGGAGAGGCACTCTGGAGACCTGCAGTTTAAAAAGAGGCAGCTCGTGCAGAGCACAGAGTGCAGCAGCAAAGAGTGGCATTCGTGAGTTTGGTAAGTGGGTGAGTTCAGGCAAGTGGGGGTGGCAGGTGCTGTTTTGTCTTGTTTTTCCTACCAGTGCTGACGCAAGAGCAGCTGATAAAGAGTGTGAGAGTAGGAGACGACGGCCCAGAGACCAGCCCAACCAGCTGCAGACAAAGATAGAGGGGTGCGAAATTGAGAGGTGACGTCATAGCCAAGCTGGTAAGTGGTTGGCTATTCGACTGGTAAGTATAACTCTCTTTTAGACTGACTTTTAGGTTGGTTTAATTGACAGCGAATTACTAAGTAGTTGTTTGGTGTTTAAGTAAATTTTAGTAAGTAAATTAATTTAAGAATTAAGTCATGGCAGGAGAGCTCGGACCCGTGTCATGCTCTTCCTGTGCTATGTGGGAAGTCAGGGACACTTCCAGTGTCCCTGACTACTATGTGTGCGGGAAGTGTGTCCAGCTGCAGCTCCTGACAGATCGCATGACGGCACTGGAGCTGCGGATGGACTCACTCTGGAGCATGCGCGATGCTGAGAATGTTGTGGATAGCACATTTAGTGAGTTGGTCACACCGCAGGTAAGGGTTAGGACAGATAGTGAATGGGTGACCAAGAGATAAGGCAAGAGCAGGAAGGTAGTGCAGGAGTCCCCTGCAGTCATCTCCCTCCAAACAGATATACCGTTTTGGATACCGTTGGGGGAGATAACTTACCAGGGGAAGGCACCAGCAGCCAGGTTCATGGCACCATGGGTGGCTCTGCTGCACAGAAAGGCGGGAAAAAGAGTGGGAGAGCTACAGTGATAAGGAACTCTATTGTAAGGGGAATAGATAGGAGTTTCTGTGGCCGCAACCGAGACTCCAGGATGGTATGTTGCCTCCCTGGTGCAAGGGTCAAGGATGTCTCGGAGCGGCTGCAGAGCATTCTGGAGAGGGAGGGTGAACAGCCAGTTGTCGTGGTACATGTAGGTACCAACGATATAGGTAAGAAGCGGGAAGAGGTCCGACAAGCTGAATTTAGGGAGCTAGGAGTTAAATTAAAAAGTAGAACCTCAAAGGTAGTAATCTCTGGATTGCTACCAGTGCCACGTGCTAATCAGAGTAGAGGAGCAGGATAGTTAGAATAAATACGTGGCTTGATCAGTGGTGCAAGAGGGAGGGATTCAAATTCCTGGGACATTGGAACCAGTTCTGGGGGAAGTGGGACCTGTACAAAAGGGACGGTCTGCACTTGGGCAGGACTGGAACTGATGTCCTGGGGGTAACATTTGCTAATGCAGTTCAGGAGTGTTTAAACTAATATGGCAGGGGGATAGGAACCGATGCAGCGAGACAGGGCAAAGTAATATGGAGTCAGAAACAGATGGTAGAAAGGAAAAAACAATAGTGGAAGGCCGAGTAAACAAAGGCAAGAAACAAAAAGGGCCACACTACATCATAATTCTAAAAGGACAAAGGGTGTTAAAAAAAACAAGCCTGAAGGCTTTGTGTCTTAATGCAAGGAGTATCCGCAATAAGGTGGATGAATTAACTGTGCAAATAGATGTTAACAGATATGATGTGATTGGGATTACAGAGACGTGGCTCCAGGATGATCAGGGCTGGGAACTCAACATCCAAGGGTATTCAACATTCAGGAAGGATAGAATAAAAGGAAAAGGAGATGGGTAGCATTGTTGGTTAAAGAGAAGATTATTGCAATAGTTAGGAAAGACATCAGCATGGATGATGTGGAATCTATATGGGTAGAGCTGCAGAACACCAAAGGGCAAAAAACTTTAGTGGGAGTTGTGTACAGACCTCCAAACAGTAGTAGAGATGTTGGGGAGGTCATCAAACAGGAAATTAGGGGTGCATGCAATAAAGGTGCAGCAGTTATCATGGGTGACTTTAATATGCATATAGATTGGGCTAACCAAATTGGAAGCAATACGGTGGAGGAGGATTTCCTGGAGTGCATAAGGGATGGTTTTCTCGACCAATATGTCGAGGAATCAACTGGGGGGAGGCCATCTTAGACTGGGAGTTGTGTAATGAAAGAGGATTAATTAGCAATCTCATTGTGCGAGGCCCCTTGGGGAAGAGTGACCATAATATGGTGGAATTCCACATTAGGATGGAGAATGAAACAGTTAATTCAGAGACCATGGTCCAGAACTGAAAGAAGGGTAACTTTGAAGGTATGAGGCGTGAATTGGCTAGGATAGATTGGCGAATGGTACTTAAGGGGTTGACAGTGGATGGGCAATGGCAGACATTTAGAGACCGCATGGATGAACTACAACAATTGTACATCCCTGTCTGGCATAAAAATAAAAAAGGGAAGGTGGCTCAACCGTGGCTATCAAGGGAAATCAGGGATAGTATTAAAGCCAAGGAAGTGGCATACAAATTGGCCAGAAATAGCAGCGAACCTGGGGACTGGGAGAAATTTAGAACTCAGCAGAGGAGTCTGATTAGGGGAGGGAAAATAGAGTACAAGAGGAAGCTTGCAGGGAACATTAAGACAGACTGCAAAAGCTTCTATAGATATGTAAAGAGAAAAAGGTTAGTAAAGACAAACGTAGGTCCTCTGCAGTCAGAATCAGGGGAAGTCATAACGGGGAACAAAGAAATGGCAGACCAATTGAACAAGTACTTTGGTTCGGTATTCACTAAGGAGGACACCAACAACCTTCCGGATATAAAAGGGGTCAGAAGGTCTAATAAGAAGAAGGAACTGAGGGAAATCCTTATTAGTCAGGAAATTGTGTTGGAAAAATTGATGGGATTGAAGGCCGATAAATCCCCAGGGCCTGATGGACTGCATCCCAGAGTACTTAAGGAGGTGGCCTTGGAAATAGCGGATGCGTTGACAGTCATTTTCCAACATTCCATAGACTCTGGATCAGTTCCTATGGAATGGAGGGTAGCCAATGTAACCTCACTTTTTAAAAAAGGAGGGAGAGAGAAAACAGGGAATTATAGACCGGTCAGCCTGACATCGGTAGTGGGTAAAATGATGGAATCAATTATTAAGGATGTCATAGCAGCGCATTTGGAAAGAGGTGACATGATAGGTCCAAGTCAGCATGGATTTGTGAAAGGGAAATCATGCTTGACAAATCTTCTGAATTTTTTGAGGATGTTTCCAGTAGAATGAACAAGGGAGAACCAGTTGATGTGGTGTATTTCAGAAGGCTTTCGACAAGGTCCCACACAAGAGAATAATGTGCAAGGTTAAAGCACGTGGGATTGGGAGTAGTGTGCTGACGTGGATTGAGAATTGAGGAAGCAAAGAGTAGGAGTAAATGGGTACTTTTCAGAATGGCAGGCAGTGACTAGTGGGGTACCGCAAGGTTCTGTGCTGGGGCCCCAGCTGTTTACACTGTACATTAATGATTTAGACGAGGGGATTAAATGTAGTATCTTCATATTTGCGGATGACACTAATTTGGGTGGCAGTGTGAGCTGCGAGGAGGATGCTATGAGGCGGCAGAGTGACTTGGATAGGTTAGGTGAGTGGGCAAATGCATGGCAGATGAAGTATAATGTGGATAAATGTGAGGTTATCCACTTTGGTGGTAAAAACAGAGAGACAGACTATTATCTGAATGGTGACAGATTAGGAAAAGGGGAGGTGCAACGAGACCTGGGTGTCATGGTACATCAGTCATTGAAGGTTGGCATGCAGGTACAGCAGACGGATAAGAAAGTAAATGGCATGTTGGCCTTCATAGCGAGGGGATTTGAATACAGGGGCGGGGAGGTGTTGCTACAGTTGTACAGGGCCTTGGTGAGGCCACACCTGGAGTATTGTGTACAGTTTTGGTCTCCTAACTTGAGGAAGGACATTCTTGCTATTGAGGGAGTGCAGCTAGGTTCACCAGACTGATTCGCGGGATGGCGGGACTGACATATCAAGAAAGACTGGATCAACTGGGCTTGTATTCACTAGAGTTCAGAAGAATGAGTGGGGATCTCATAGAAACGTTTAAAATTCTGACGGGTTTAGACAGGTTAGATGCAGGAAGAATGTTCCCAATGTTGGGGAAGTTCAGAACCAGGGGTCACAGTCTAAGGATAAGGGGTAAGCCATTTAGGACCGAGATGAGGAGAAACTTCTTCACCCAGAGAGTGGTGAACCTGTGGAATTCTCTACCACAGAAAGTTGTTGAGGTCAATTCACTAAGTATATTCAAAAAGAAGTTAGATGTAGTCCTTACTACTAGGGGGATCAAGGGGTATGGCGAGAAAACAGGAATGGGGTACTGAAGTTGCATGTTCAGCCATGAACTCATTGAATGGTGGTGCAGGCTCGAAGGACCGAATGGCCTACGTTTTCTATGTTTCTATGTCTATAAAAAACTAAGGTCACACTTTACTTTGAGCTAACAGTGTTCAGTCTGATTCTTTCTCCATACACTACAGTTGGCGACGAGATACAGTTAGCGAACCCAAAGATGCAGAGAACAGTGGGCATCCTGGAGAAATTGTCAGAGGGAGATGATTGGGAAACTTTTGTGGAGCGACTCGACCAATACTTCATGGCCAATGAGCTCGATGGGGAAGAGAGCGCTGCCAAATGAAGGGCGATCCTCTTCACCATCTGTGGGGCACCAATATATGGCATCATGAAAAATCTGCTCACTTCAGCGAAGCCCACGGAAAAATCATACGATGGTTTGTACACACTGGTCCGAGAGCATTTGGACCCGAAGGAAAGCGTTCTGATGGCGAGGTACCGGTTCTACACCTACAAAAGGTCTGAAGGCCAGGAAGTGGCAAGTTATGTTGCCGAGCTAAGACGCCTTGCAGGACATTATGAATTTGAAGGACATTTGAAGCACATGCTCAGAGATTTTTTCAAACTTGGCATTGGCCACGAAACCATACTTCGCAAACTTTTGACTATAGAGACCCCAGCCTTGAGTAAGGCCATAGTGATAGCCCAGGCGTTCATTGCCACCAGTGATAATACGAAGCAAATCTCTCAGCACACAAGTGCTACTACAAGTACTGTGAACAAAGTGATGTTGCTTTCGAATAGTAACGTACAGGGCAGGTCACACATACCTGCTGCTACACGTCCATAGATGTCTCAGAGTCCACCATCAAGGGTGATGAACGCAAGGCCATTAACACCTTGTTGGCGCTGCGGGGGTGATCATCGTTTCCATTCATGCCGATTCAAAGAGTACGTTTGCACGGGCTGTGGAACAATGGGACACTGCCAACAAGTGTGCAGGCGAGCTGCAAAGCCTGTTAAACCTACAAACCACCATGTTGCAGAGGAAAACAGATCCACGGAGGATCACGACGAACCAGAGCCTTAGATCGAGGAGGTAGAGGTACATTGGGTGCACACATTCACGACGAGTTAGCCGCCGATAATGCTGAATGTTGAACTAAATGAACTCCCGATGTCAATGGAGCTGGATACGGGTGCGAACCAATCCATCATGGGCAAAAAGACTTTCGAAAGATTGTGGTGCAACAAGGCCTCAAGGCCAATCTTAACTCAAGTTCGCACGAAACTAAGAACTTACACAAAAGAACTGATTCCTGTAATTGGCAGTGCTACCGTAAAGGTCTCCTACGATCGACCGTTGCACAAGCTACCACTCTGGGTGGTACCAGGCTGATTGGCAGGAGCAAGCTGGGAAAGATACGCTGGAACTGGGACGACGTCCGAGCGCTATCGCCCGCTGACGACACTTCGTGTGCCCAGGTCTTAAACAAATTTCCTTCGCTGTTCGAACCAGGCATCGGGAAATTCCAAGGAGCAAAAGTGCAGATCCATCTAATTCCGATGACACGACCCATCCATCACAAGGCGAGAGCAGTACCATACGTGATGAGAGAAAGGGTAGAGATCGAACTAGACCGGCTGCAATGAGAGGGCATCATTTCACCGATTGAGTTCAGCGAGTGGGCCAGTCCTATGTCCCAGTCCTCAAGGGAGGCGGCACCGTCAGAAACTGTGGCGATTACAAAGTAACTATCAATCGTTTCTCCCTGCAGGACTAATACCCACTACCAAAAGCCGACGACCTCTTTGCAACGCTGGCAGGATGAAAGACATTCACGAAGCTGGATCTGACTTCAGCCGATATGACGCAGAAACTGGAGGAATCATCGAAGGCCCTCACCTGCATCAACACGCACAAAGGTCTTTTTGTTTATAACAGATGCCCATTTGGAATCCGATGTTCCAGAGAAACCTGGAAAGTTTACTGATGTCGGTCCCACACACCGTGGTCTTCCAGGACGACATCTTGATCACAGGTCGGAACACAGTCGAACATCTGCAGAACCTGGAGAAGGTTCTTAGTCGACTCAATCGCGTGGGGCTCAGGTTAAAACGCTCGAAGTGTATTTCCTGGCACCTGAAGTGGAGTTCTTGGGAAGGAGGATTGCGGCGGATGGCATCAGGCCCACCAACGCGAAGACGGAGGCAATTAAGAACGCAACGAGGCCGCCACAGAACGTGACGGAGCTGCGGTTGTTTCTGGGACTCTTGAACCACTTTGGTAACTTCTTACCGGGTCTCAGCACACTGCTAGAACCACTGCATGTCTTACTACGAAAAGGGGGCGAATGGGTTTGGGGCAAAAGCCAAGAAAATGCCTTTGTAAAAGCGAGAAAATTGTTATGTTCAAACAAATTGCTTGTGTTGTATGATCCATGTAAGCGTTTGGTACTAGCATGTGATGCGTCATCATATGGCATCGGGTGTGTATTGCAACAAGCTAATGATTTCGGGAAACTGCAACCGGTTGCTTATGCATCCAGGAGTCTGTCTAAGGCTAAGAGAGCCTAAAGCATGATTGAAAAAGAAGCATTAGCGTGTGTCTGTGGGGTAAAGAAAATGCATCAATACCTATTTGGGCTAAAATTCAAATTGGAAACTGACCATAAGGCACTTATATCCATGTTTTCCGAGAGTAAAGGGATAAATACCAACACATCGGCCCGTATCCAGAGATGGGCGCTCATGTTGTCCACATACAACTACGCCATCCGCCACAGGCCAGGCACAGAAAACTGCGCCGATGCTCTCAGTAGGCTGCCATTGCCCACCACGGGGCTGGAAATGGTGCAGCCCGCAGATCTAGCCATGGTTATGGAAGCATTTGAGAGTGAGCAATCACCCGTCACTGCCCGGCAGATCAAAACCTGGACAAGCCAGGACCCCTTATTATCTCTAGTCAAAAGCTGTGTACTTCACGGGAGCTGGTCCAGTGTCCCAGTGGAAATGCAGGAAGAGATAAAGCTGTTCCAGCGGCGCAAAGATGAAATGTCTATCCAGGCAGACTGCCTTCTGTGGGGCAATCGAGTAATGGTCCCCAAGAAGGGCAGAGACACCTTCATCAATGACCTCCACAGTACCCAACCAGGCATCGTAATGATGAAAGCAATAGCTAGATCCCACGTGTGGTGGCCCGGTATCAATGCAGACTTAGAGTCCTGCATTCACAGATGTAATACATGCTCGCAGTTAAGCAATGTACCCAGAGAGGCGCCGCTAAGTTTATGGTCTTGGCCTTCCAAACCATGTTCTCGGGTACACGTCGACAATGCAGGCCCGTTCTTGGGAAAAATGTTCCTTGTGGTTGTAGACGCGTACTCCAAGTGGATTGAATGTGAGGTAATGTCGGCTAGCATGTCCGCTGCACAACTGAAAGCCTGCGGGCCATGTTTACCACTCACGGCTTACCCGATGTCCTGGTGAGCGACAACGGGCCATGTTTTACCAGTGCTGAGTTCAAAGAATTCATGACCCGTAACGGGATCAAACATGTCACATCTGCCCCGTTTAAACCAGCGTCCAATGGTCAGGCAGAGAGAGCAGTGCAAACCATCAAGCAAGGCTTGAAGAGGGTAACTGAAGGCTCACTGCAAACTCACCTATCCCAAGTCCTGCTTAGCTACCGCACGAGACTCGTTCACTGGGATTCCACCTGTTGAACTGCTCATGAAAAGAGCACTTAAGACAAGGCTCTCGTTCACCCTAATCTATATGAACAGGTAGCGAGCAGGCGGCTTCAACAAAGTGCATACCATGATAGCGCAAATGCTGTCACGCAAGATTGAAGTCAATGATCCTGTATTTGTATTAAATTATGGACAATGTCCCAAGTGGCTTCCCAGCACTGTCATGGCCAAAAGGGGGAGCAGGGTGTTTCAAGTCAAACTTTCAAATGGACTCATTCACCGGAAACACTTGGACCAAATCAAACTCAGATTCACGGACTATCCTGAGCAACCCACCTTGGACCCTACCTTTTTTGATCCCTCAACATACACACCAGTGGCAACCTGCACCATGGTTGACCACGAAGCAGAACCCTTCATTCACAGCAGCCCTGCAGGGCCCAACACACCAGGCAGCCCAGCAAGGTCAGCTGCACAGCAGCCCAGTGAGGGCCCAACAAATGATTCAACAGCACCAGCTTTCACACCGAAACAATCAACCAGGGCAAGAAGGGCCACAGATCAACTCCCTGTAAATAGTTACACTATTGACTTGGAGAGGGGTGTTGTTATGTATGTAAACTTGTATCTATTCTGTACAGACACTAGAGGGCTCATCCCCTAATCTGCTAGCTCAAAACCAGCCGAGTACAGGCCTAATGACCCATGAAGATGAGTAATTAAAGTGCAAGTGCTGCAGCACACAGGCTTGTCATAACCTGCAGGTACACCAAACATTTGATCGCTGTAAGTAAAGTGTACAAAAGCAGTTTGCACAGTGGTGAGTTTAGAATTTATTGAAGAGTGTTGTGAGCGCCGATGGCACTAGATTTATTTATTTTCTACTGGGGACTGGGAACATGCGTGTCCCCCATCCCCACCTCTATAAAATTTAAGTTTTTGGACACTTTGGAGCATAATTCAGCCTGGACATTTGCACTGAGAAAGGGAAAAGGGTGCTCTTCAAACCACTAAATCCCAATGTAAATTGTGCTTGTGGTGTCCAAACAGTCTTCTACTATGAAATAAAAACAGAAAATGCTGAAAATACTTTCATGTTTCAACTATGTTTCTCTCTCCACAGATATTGCCTGACAGGCTGAGTATTTCTGGCATTTTCTGTTTTTAGTTCAGATTTCCAGCACCGCAGTATTCTGCTTTTGTTTTAGTCTTCTGCCGTGGTTCAGAACTCTCAGCCATGCGACATAACCACCATCTCTGGCCCGCATGTGAGATCTTGGACTAAGTTAGGTCAATTTATGGTAAGCAAAAAGGAAGTAGCTGCAAGGAGGGTGCATAGTTATGTTACTGAGTACTTAGGATGGGAAGTCAGCCTTAAAAATAAGTTCTATGGTTTTATTTTAATGATACTGACTCACCCTTATCCCTCTTAAAGCTACTTAAAAATAAAAATTGTTTAAGCCAGGAATAGAAAGTAAAATCGGGCAAGGTGTATAATGGGTTGTCGTTATGCTACCTCCTGTTTTGCATTTCTGTTGAAGTTGAATTTTACCCGGGGTATGCCAATTTAACTACTTAACTGCAGTCTTTAAAGAGTTATAGCATAAGTAGCATGTACACTTCGAGTACAGCCCAAGCATAGCTATGGCCTCAGGATGACTATTCTGTAACCAGTACTTAAAATAGTGCACATCTATTGTATAAATAGATGTTGATAGCAGTGGTTTAAGTAAACCACTTGTGTTGCAACTAACAAGTCGCTCATGTCTGCTTCACTCATCATGGCCAATATCAATCTCTAATATATGTAATGTAAACCAACAGACACTGACATTAATAACAACATAAAAACCTAAGGAAGTACTTAAGGAAGTGGCCCTAGAAATAGTGGATGCATCGGTGATCATTTTCCAGCATTCTTTGGATTCTGGGTCAGTTCCTATGGACTGGAGGGTAGCTAATGTAACACCACTTTTTAAAAAAGGAGGGAGAGAGAAAACATGAAATTATAGACCGGTTAGCCTGACATCGGTGGTGAGAAAAATGTTGGAATCAATTATTAAAGATGAAATAGCAGCACACTAGTAGAGTGGACAAGGGAGAACCAGTGGATGTGGGGTATTTGGACTTTCAAAAGGCATTTGACAAGATCCCACACAAGAGATTAGTGTGCAAAATTAAAGCACATGGTATTGGGGGTACTGTATTGATGTGGATAGAGAACTGGTTGACAGGCAGGTAGAGAGTCGGAATAAACGGGTCCTTTTCAGAATAGCAGGCAGTGACCAGTGGGGTGCCGCAGGGCTCAGTGCTGGGACCCCAGCTATTTACAATATACATAAATGATTTAGATGAAGGAATTGAATGTAATATCTCTAAGTTTGCAGATGACACTAAGCTGGGTGGCGGTGTGAGCTGTGAGGAGGATGCTAAGAGGCTGCAGGGTGACTTGGACAGGTTAGATGAGTGAGCAAATACATGGCAGATGCAGTATAATGTGGATAAATGGGAGCTTATCCATTTTGGTAGTAAAAACAGGAAGACAGAATATTATCTGAATGGTGACAGATTAGGAAAAGGGGATCTACAACGGGACCTGGGTGTCATGGTACATCAGTCATTGAAGTTTGGCATGCAGGTACAGCAGGCGGTGAAGAAGGCAAATGGTATGTTGGCCTTCATAGCTAGAGGATTTGAGTATAGGAGCAGGGAGGTCTCACTGCAGTTGTACAGAGCCTTGGTGAGGCCACACCTGGAATATTGTGTTCAGTTTTGGTCTCCTAATCTGAGGAAGGACGTTCTTGCTATTGAGGGAGTACAGCGAAGGTTCACCAGATTGATTCCCGGGATGGCTGGACTGACATATGAGGGTTTAATTAGGAGGGGAAAAATAGAGTACGAGAGAAAGCTTGCCGGGAACATAAAAACTGACTGCAAAAGCTTCTATAGATATGTGAAGAGAAAAAGATTAGCGAAGACAAATGTAGGTCCCTTGCAGTCGGACTCAGGTGAATTAATAATGGGGAACAAAGAAATGGCAGATCAATTGAACAAATACTTTGGTTCTGTCTTCACAAAGGAAAACACAAATGACTTTCCGGATGTACTAGGGGACTGAGGGTCAAGTGAGAAGGAGGAACTGAAGGATATCCTTATTAGGCGAGAAATTGTGTTGGGGAAATTGATGGGATTGAAGGCCGATAAATCCCTGGGGCCTGATAGTCTGCATCCCAGAGTACTTAAGCAAGTGACCTTAGAAATAGTGGATGCATTGGTGATCATTTTCCAACAGTCTATCAACTCTGGACCAGTTCCGATGGACTGGAAGGTAGCTAATGTAACACCACTTTTTAAAAAAGGAGGGAGATAGAAAACGGGTAATTATAGACCGGTTAGTCTGACATCAGTAGTGGGGAAAATGTTGGAATCAATTATTAAGGATGAAATAGCAGCGCATTTGGAAAGCAGTGACAGGATCGGTCCAAGGCAGCATGGATTTGTGAAAGGGAAATCATGCTTAACAAATCTAATGGAATTTTTTGAGGATGTAACTAGTAGAGTGGACAAGGAAGAACCAGTGGATGTGATGTATTTGGACTTTCAAAAGGCCTTTGACAAGGTCCCACATAAGAGATTCGTGTGCAAAATCAAAGCACATGGTATTGGGGTAATGTACTGGCGTGGATAGAGAATTGGTTGGCAGACAGGAAGCAGAGAGTCGGGATAAACGGGTCCTTTTCGGAATGGGAGGCAGTGACTAGTGGAGTGCCGCAGGGCTCAGTGCTGGGACCCCAGCTCTTTACAATATACATTAATGATTTGGATGAAGGAATTGAGTGTAATATCTCCAAGTTTTCAGATGACACTAAACTGGGTGGTGGTGTGAGCTGTGAGGAGGATGCTAAGAGGCTGCAGGGTGATTTGGACAGGTTGGGTGAGTGGGCAAATGCATGGCAGATGCAGTATAATGTGGATAAATGTGAGGTTATCCACTTTGGTGGTAAAAACACGAAGGCAGAATATTATCTGAATGGTGGCAGATTAGGAAAAGGGGAGGTGCAATGAGACCTGGGTGTCATGGTTCATTGAAAGTTGGCATGCAGGTACAGCAGGCAGTGAAGAAGGCAAATGGCATGTTGGCCTTCATAGCTAGGGGATTTGAGTATAGGAGCAGGGAGGTCTTACTGCAATTGTACAGGGCCTTGGTGAGGCCTCACCTGGAATATTGTGTTCAGTTTTGGTCTCCTAATCTGAGGAAGGACGTTCTTGCTATTAAGGGAGTGCAGCGAAGGTTCAACAGACTGATTCCAGGGATGACTGGACTGACATATGAGGAGAGACTGGATCAACTGGGCCTTTATACACTGGAGTTTAGAAGGATGAGAGGGGATCTCACAGAAACGTATAAGATTCTGACGGGACGGGACAGGTTAGATGCGGGTAGAATGTTCCCGATGTTGGGGAAGTCCAGAACCAGGGGATACTATCTTAGGATAAGGGGTAGGCCATTTAGGACTGAGATGAGGAGGAACTTCTTCACTCAGGGAGTTGTTAACCTGTGGAATTCCCTGCTGCAGAGAGTCGTTGATGCCAGTTCATTGGATATATTCAAGAGGGAGTTAGATATGGCCCTTACGGCTAAAGGGATCAAGGGGTATGGAGAGAAAGCGGGAAAGGGGTATTGAGGTGAATGATCAGCCATGATCATATTGAATGGTGGTGCAGGCTTGAAGGGCCGAATGGCCTACTTCTGCACCTATTTTCTATGTTTCTATGAGATTGGATCAACTGGGCTTGTATCCACTGGAGTTTAGAAGAATGAGCGAGGATCTCATAGAAACATAGAAAATTCTGACGGGATTGGACAGATTAGAGGCAGAAAGAATGTTCCCGTTGCTGGGGAGTTCCAGAACCAGGGGTCACAGTCTAAGAATAAAGGGTAAGCCATTTAGGACCGAGATGAGGAGAAACTTCTTCACTCAGAGAGTGGTTAACCTGTGGAATTCTCTACCGCAGAAAGTTGTTGAGCCCAGTTCATTAGATATATTCAAAGGGGATTTAGATATGGCCCTATGACCAAAGGGATCATGGGGGATGGAGAGAAAGCAGGAAAGGGGTACTGAGGTTGAATGATCCGCCATGATCTTATTGAGTGGCGGTGCAGGCTCAAGTGGCCGAATGGCCTACTCCTGCACCTAATTTCTATGTTTCTATGTTTCAAAGAAATAGGAGCAGGAATAGGTCTGCTCTGCCATTTAATACGATCTTGGCTGATTCAATCATGGACTCAGGTCCACTTCCCTGCCCGCCCCCCATAACCCCTTATTCCCTTATCGGTTAAGAAACTGTCTATCTCTGTCTTAAATTTATTCAATGACCCAGCTTTCACAGCTCTCTGAGGCCTCTGAGAAAATAAATTTCTCCTCATCTCAGTTTTAAATGGGCAGCCCCTTATTCTAAGATTATGCCCCCTAGTTCTAGTCTCCCCCATCAGTGGAAACATTCTCTCTGCATCCACCTTCTCAAGCCCCCTCATAATCTTATATGTTTCGATAAGATCACATCTCAGTCTTCTGAATTCCAATGAGTAGAGGCCCAACCTACTCAACCTCTCCTCATAAGTCAACCCCCTCATCTCTGGAATCAACCTAGTGAACCTTCTCTGAACTGCCTCCAAAGCAAGTATATCCTTTTGTAAATATGGAAACCAAAACTGCATGCACTATTCCAGGTGTGGCCTCAGCAATACCCTGTATAAGTGTAGCAAGACTTCCCTGCTTTTATACTCGATCCCCTTTGCAATAAAGGCCAAGATTCCATTGGCCTCCCTGATCACTTGCTGTACCTGCATACTAACCTTTTGTGTTTCATGCACAAGTACCCCCAGGTCCCGCTGTAGTGCAGCACTTTGCAATCTTTCTCCATTTAAATAATAACTTGCTCTTTGATTTTTTTTTATGCCAAAGTGCATGACCTCACACTTTTCAGCGTTATACTCCATCTGCCAAGTTTTTGCCCACTCACTTAGCCTGTCTATGTCCTTTTGCAGATTTTTTGTGTCCTCCTCACACATTGCCTTTCCTCCCATCTTTGTATGGTCAGCAAACTTGGCTACGTTACACTCGGTCCCTTCTTCCAAGTCGTTAATATAGATTGTAAATAGTTGGGGTCCCAGCACTGATCCCTGCGGCACCCCACTGGTTACTGGTTACCAACCCAAGAATGAACCATTTATCCCGACTCTCTGTTCTCTGTTCGTTAGCCAATTCTCTATCCATGCTAATATATTACCCCCAACCCCGTGAACGTTTATCTTGTGCATGATGGGGAGTTTGGTGTAATTTTTGGTCAATCAAAAAGTAGCTAGGATTGATTCACAGCTTATTACAGGAGCTGCAAGCTAGAAGGAAATGCTTCAACATAAAGTATTTATACCATGAATGTATTTCATATTTTTGTTTTTGTGTTACGAATATTGGTGTGAGGAAGAGTGAGTAATGGTTATTGAGGGCAGAGCAGACGGAAATGCACCATAATGGTTATGCAAAGAGCCTATTTGATGACATTGTGTCTCATGTTTATGCATGAAGAAGCAAAGAAAAGTTTCTCACAGTTGTGCTTTATATGGGCTTGAAAAAATATTGGCAAGTAAAATCAAGGAAAACCCAAAGATGTTTTATAAATACATAAAGATCAAATGAATAACTAAGGAAAGAATAGGGCCTATTAAAGACCAAAAACGTAACCTGTGTGTGGAGGTGGAAGACGTGGGTATGGTGCTTCATGAATTATTTGCATCTGACTTCACAAAAGAGAGGACGATGAAGACATTGTAGTTAATATTAGTTATATCTAATATTAGATGATATAAACATAGTGGAAAATGAAATATTAAGTGGCTTAGCAGCTTTGAAAGTAGATAAATCTGCAGGCTGGATGAAATGTATCCCAGGCTGTTAAGAGAAGCAAGGGAGGAAATAGCGAAGGCTCTGACCATCATTTTCTTATCATCTCTGGCTACAGGTTGGTACTGGAGGACTGCTAATATTGTACCATTGTTTAAAATGGAGAAAGGGATAGACCGAGTAATTACAGGCCAGTCAGCGTAACCACGCTGGTGGGCAGGTTATTGGAAAAATTCTGATGGACAGTATGAATCGTCATTTAAAAAGGCACGGATTAATCAAGGACAATCAGCGTAGATTTGTTAAGGGAAGGTCGTGCCTGACTAACTTGATTGAATTTTTTGAGGAGGTAACAAGGAGGGTCTATGAAGGTAGCGCATTTGATGAAGTCTATATGGATTTTGTTACATATGTAAACCTGTAAATACCTTGTGTAACCACCAGAGGGCTCATCCCTTGGAGTCCCAAGGGATCCCACAATCCCTTGGGAGCACCTGTACTTAAGGATGCCTCAAAGGCTGGAGAGACACTCTGGAGACCTGTAATAAAAGACTAAGATCACACTTTACTTTTAGCTCACAGTATCTGGTGAGATTCTTTATTCATACATAACAGATTTTAGCAAGGCTTTTGAAAAGGCCCCACTTATCAGAATTATCAGAAAAGTAAAATCCCATGGCATCCAAGGGAAAATGGCAAGCTGAATCCAAAATTGGCAGAAAGCGAAGGGAAATGGTTGACAGGTGTTTTTGTTACTGGAAGGCTGTTTCCAGGGGGGTTCCGCAGGGCCGAGTACTAGGTCCCTTGCTTTTTGTTGTATATATCAATGATTTAGACATAAATATAGGGGGCATGAATAAGAAGTTTGCAGATGATAGAAAAATTGGCCGTGTGGTTGATAGTGAGAAAGAAAGCTGTAGACTGCGGAATGGACCGGTCAGGTGGGCAGAAAAGTGGCAAATGGAATTTACTCCGGAGAAAAAGAAAAAAGACTTGCATTTATATAGTGCCTTTCACCAAAGTCCCGAAGGGCTTTACAGCCAATGAAGTACTTTTTGTAGTCACTGTTGCCAAGGAAGCAACACAGCAGTCAATATGCGCACAGCAAACTCCAAAAAACAGCAATGTAATAATGTCCAGATAATCAGTTTTACTGATGTTGATTGAGGTTGAGAAGTGTGAGCTAATGCATTTACTAACAAGGCAAAGGAATGCACAATAAATGGTAGGATACTGAGAGGTGTAGAGGAACAGAAGAACCTTGGAGTGCATGTTCACAGATCCCTGAAGGTAGCAGAACAGGTTGATAAGGTGGTTAAGAAGTCATACAGTATACTTTGCTTTATTAGCTGAGACTTAGAATATAAGAGTCGGGAGATTATGCTTGGACTGCATAAAATACTAGTTAGGCCACAGCTAGAGTACTGCTTACAGTTCTGGTCATCGCATCACAGGAAAGATATGATTGCCCAAGAGTGGGTACAGAAGAGATTTACGAGGATGTTGCCAGGACTGGAGAATTTTAGCTTTGAGAAAAGATTGGACAGACCAGGGTTGTTTTCTTTGGAACAGAGGAGGCAGAGGGGAGACTTGATTGAGGTGTATAAAATTATGAGAGGCCTAGATAGAGTGGATAGTAATGACCTGTTTCCCTCAGCAGAGAGGTCAGTAACTAGGGAGCATAGATATAAAGTAATTGGTAGAGGATTAGAGGGGAGTCGAGGAGAACTTTTTCCACCCAGAGGGTGGTGGGTGTCTGGAACCCACTGCCTAAAAGAATGGTAGAGGCAGAAACCCTCCTCACATTTAAAAAGTATTTGGAGATGCACTTGAAGTGCCATACAGGACTACCAACCAAGAACTGGAAAGTGGGATTAGGCTGGATTGCTCTTTTTCAGCTGGCACAGACCGATGTGGCCTCCTTCTGTGCCGTAAATCTCTATGGTTCTATATCTATATATACATAGGGTGAATTTCAACATGGGTGCTCCTGATTGTGTGCCGCAACTTCGTCAGAAGAACTGTGTGAACAACGCTTAAATACTTTTCCGGGATTTCTGCGTCTCTTCACCCAAAGTTCAACAGTCGAACAGTAAAACCTCTGTGGAAATTTGCCGCCATAGTTCCTTTCTTTTCCTGTAAGTTTTGGAGCTGAGGTGAAAGACATCAATGCTGGAGATTGGAATGGTTTTTAACCACCTAGAGCCAGCATCAACCAGGTGTGATAAAATACAGTAGAACACAGCATAAATCTTCCTCTATGCAGCCCCAATGATATGTCTTGCAGGTGGATCCACCAATATACTGTGATTTTGTTTCACTTTGCACACCAGACATCCTTTTGCCTTCATTAAATGAGATTGGACAATTTTCTGCCACGTTTCATGCTGTTAGCTGCACCTAATTAGGAACTATGCTGATACTACCCTAACTCTTTTCATGCATGACCCTCTCAACCAGAAAAAGAGACTTTTGTGTCAGCAGTTTGAGCTAAGTCTGAACATGAGGTGAAAAGGCAATGTGCTGATTCATGTACCACTCAGTTTCCCAAAGTACATTTTCCTTTTCGTTAAAACAGAATTTTTGTGGTTCCTCGCAAATGATTTATTGGGAAAATCACCTTATACTGTGGTGCTGAGCCATACAGATCAGAAAGATCCAGGCTCAATGCCTGATGTGTGCTGTTAGCTAACCTCAGCTGGAACAGGTGTGTACCAGGGCTAGGGAAATGAAAAAGATAGCCAAGCTTCGCAATGGTGATCGCTATTCACTCTACTGGAATGTGCATATCTGTGGATGTCAGGTGAGGAGAGGATACAGTTTGACTGTAATGCCCATAAAGTTGAAAAGCCTGTTAACATTCGCTATCTAGGCTCACACATGAAGAGTGGCCACTTGGAAGAGGTGGCGGAAGGCCTTCTGGAAAGAATAGGAGAAAATAAAAACAGGGTTGTTGTAGTACAGGCACAGCACCTAAAATCCGGAACCCTCGGGACCGAGACCATTCCGGATATCGTGTTTTTCCAGACTTTGGAACGTGTTTCTGATGTCCAAAGTCCATAAACGCCCGAGCCCAGGTTTGGGTATTCCCGGATTTCAGAACGCCAAAAGTGCATCCTGAGTCTGGAAATGCCTGGGTCCAGGTTCCGATATTTCTGGTTTTTGGACATCATTTTTTTAGTTCTTCTCTTCGCAGGCCTTGTAATCCTCGCTTCTTCGCAACGCATGGTAAGTCTTCATCTCTTGTTTTTGCAACGCAGTAATGTGATCTTTTGCTACCATGTTCAAATTTGAAAAGGAATGTACAGTACTCAAAGCATGAAATATCAAAGGTTTTTATTTGTAAACAGTAGTTATGAAATATAAAACTGTAAATGAAGACTTTTATTTGGTAAATAGAGTAAAAATAAATAGGTACAGTTAAAATTGGCTGGAGGTTGTGCTTGAGGTAGAGGGCTCAGCTATGATGTCTGGGGCTGATGATGGGCCAGTAATAGGATTATCTAATGTGGAAATTACTGGTGTAGTTGCACACTGTAGGTCTTGGGTCTTCAGATGCGACATCTTTTAAAAGATATTTAATATCATTGTTTGTTTAAATAATTTGGGCTTTCTTTTCACAAATTTTTCCTGAATTCTGCAGACCTGCAGTATTTCTTCTTCACTTATGAAGCTTCGTTGCTCTAAGGCGTGAATTAAATCTTGACAAAAATTGATTGCTTTGTCAATGGACACTTTTTTGGCTAGATCACAGGCATCATCATCCTCACTGCTTTCATCCTTTTCTTCTGGATGCAAAACTCTCTGCATGATTTCTTCATCTGTCACTGCATGCACAATGGGAGCATCGTTGTCTATGTCCATGACTTCTACGGCATCGTCCTCATTCAATTCCTACGCAGCTTTGCAATTCAGCTCTCTTACATAATCTAAAAGTTGAGCAATCATTGCTTTCTCCCTGGACACACGAAAGCCTTGAATATCCTGAGGAACATCATCAGCATCATCTTCGGCAAACATAGTTAATGGCCAGATGTTATGCCAAGCATTAACCAAGGTGTCTGCAGTTACCAAATTCCATGTTGCCCATATGACGTCCTTGATAGAGAAAGCTTTTGAGAATGCTTTTATTCCCATGCCTGTGTTCACAGCATTAAGCAAACACCTCAAACTCGTTTTTGTAGAGATACTTCATCGATCTCAAAATTCCTTGGTCCATTGGCTATATCAGTGATGTAACATTTGGAGGTAAGTAGATTCCATGGACATTATCCTTTACCAAAAGTTCAGCATCTGGATGTGCTGAGTAATTGTCTAGCAGCAAGTATATTTTGCAGTTTTCCTCAAGGCCAGCTTCCATGCAATGAGCACGTGCCTGAGGGACAAAATTCTTCTCAAACCAGTTCAGAAAGATTACTCTGGTTACCCATGCTTTCTTCTTGGCATAATAAAGCACTGGCAATACTCTCAAACCCTTGAAACATCTTGGACGCTGGCTTCTCCCAATGACCATAAGCTTACACTTGTGTGTCCTAGCTGCATTTGCAGCAGCAAACACAATCATGCTATCTTTGGCATCTTTTACACCTGCTGACTGCATTTCTTCTGCTGCTGCTAATGTCTTTCGCGCTACATAGTGCCAAAACAGTGCTGTCTCGTCAGCATTGTACATTTGCTCAGGTGAAATGTTTTCATCAGCAATTAGTTTAATGAACTCATCAATATAATTTTCAGCTGCCTCATGATCTGCTGAGGCTTTCTCACCACATACTTTCAGTTGCCTGATGCCATGATGCCTTTTAAATTTGGCAGGCCAACCAGAAGAGTACTCGCATGGCGTTTCAATCCCCAGTTGTGCATGAAATATTTTAGCTTGTTGCACCACCATGGGCCAGACAAAGCAATCTTTTCACTTTGCCTCTGTCACCACCATTCCATCACTGCTCGATCCAAATCATCACATTTTGGCTTATGCATACTTGTTCTCTTACTCATTTCCTTATGAACGTCACTTTCCGCAGAAAACCTCATGAGCTGTTCTTTCTGTTTTCTGATATCATAGATGGTGATGAGTCCAACACCATACTCCTCACTCAATCTTCTCACTGAAGCACCTCTATCTAATCTCTGGTAACTCCACTTTCTTGGTAATTGAAAGTGAACTGTTTCCTCTTTCCTTTATCTGAACCCATTGGGGTATCTGTTGGCCTTTTTGACACGTTTGCAATGACACAACACAAATTCACAATCTTTACCTGTGCAGATTTTTAAATCGGGAAAAACACCACAGCGATTGAGTCAGGTTGGGTGGGGTCTGATCATGGGATGTATGTGGGTCAGCTGGAATAGTCCTATAATGTTTAATGCCACTATTTTTTTTAAATGCTGAATTTAAAAGTGCATGTACAGTACAGGTGCAGGTACTATTTTTAATACAGGTACCGGTGTGCAAACTTAAAATCGCGATCTGGTGGGGTGAGGTCGGGTCAGCTCCGCTCGGAGTCATGGGGCCTGATGATCTGATCGCGCGGTTACTGCTTTGGGGAGCTGCAGTGTGCTTTGCAGAGTTTGATGCTGGCCGGGGTTTTGCTCGCAGGAGCTTGGTTGGTTCTGGCCAAAGGGACTTGTGTGCTGTGCAGAGTTTGATTCTGGCTGAAGGGACTTGTGTGCTGTGCAGAGCTAGTACGGACCCAGCGGTGCGGTGACTGTGAAGACCTGGACTGGAGCAGGTAGGATTGGCGTTTTTATTCTTGCAATTTTTGTCACTGCACAGTTGGATTTCATTTTCTGACTTTTCCCTGGGCCCGGCTGGCGGTGGTAACGGTTTGGTAGGGTATCCGGATTCTGGAACATTTTGGAATTCTGGACGATCCTGCCACGGATCGTCCCGGAGTCTGGATTCCGGTACATTCCAGAACTCCAGATTTTAGATGCTATACCTGTATCTGGAAAAGCAGCAACAACATCGTTAGTACAGTTTATTGGACCAAATATGTAGCTGGACTGATAATGGCAGATGGATTTTAATGCAGATTAATGTAATGTAATGTAGATCGGAACATTCAGGAAGGATAGAATAAAAGGAAAAGGAGGTGGGGTAGCATTGCTGGTTAAGGAGGAGATTAAGGCAATAGTTAGGAAGGACATTAGCTTGGATGATGTGGAATCTATATGGGTAGAGCTGCAGAACACTAAAGGGCAAAAAACTTTAGTGGGAGTTGTGTACAGACCTCCAAACAGTAGTAGTGATGTTGGGGAGGGCATCAAACAGGAAATTAGGGGTGCGTGCAATAAAGGTGCAGCAGTTATAATGGGTGACTTTAATATGCACATAGATTGGGCGAGCCAAACTGGAAGCAATACGGTGGAGGAGGATTTCCTGGAGTGCATAAGGGATGGTTTTTTAGACCAATATGTCGAGGAACCAACTAGGGGGGAGGCCATCTTAGACTGGGTGTTATGTAATGAGAGAGGATTAATTAGCAATCTCGTTGTGCGAGGCCCCTTGGGGAAGAGTGACCATAATATGGTGGAATTCTGCATTGGGATGGAGAATGAAACAGTTAATTCAGAGACCATGGTCCAGAACTTAAAGAAGGCTAACTTTGAAGGTATGAGGCGTGAATTGGCTGGAATGGATTGGCGAATGATACTTAAGGGGTTGACTGTGGATGGGCAATGGCAGACATTTAGAGACCGCATGGATGAACTACAACAATTGTACATTCCTGTCTGGCATAAAAATAAAAAAGGGAAGGTGGCTCAACCGTGGCTATCAAGGGAAATCAGGGATAGTATTAAAGCCAAGGAAGTGGCATACAAATTGGCCAGAAATAGCAGCGAACCTGGGGACTGGGAGAAATTTAGAACTCAGCAGCGGAGGACAAAGGGTTTGATTAGGGCAGGGAAAATGGAGAATGAGAAGAAGCTTGCAGGGAACATTAAGACAGATTGCAAAGGTTTCTATAGATTTGTAAAGAGAAAAAGGTTAGTAAAGACAAACGTAGGCCCCCTGCAGTCAGAATCAGGGGAAGTCATAACGGGGAACAAAGAAATGGCGGACCAATTGAACAAGTACTTTGGTTCGGTATTCACGAAGGAGGACACAAACAACCTTCCGGTTATAAAAGGGGTCGGGGGGTCTAGTAAGGAGGAGGAACTGAGGGAAATCCTTATTAGCCGGGAAATTGTGTTGGGTAAATTGATGGGATTGAAGGCCGATAAATCCCCAGGGCCTGATGGACTGCATCCCAGAGTACTTAAGGAGGTGGCCTTGGAAATAGCGGATGCATTGACAGTCATTTTCCAACATTCCATTGACTCTGGATCAGTTCCTATAGAGTGGAGGGTAGCCAATGTAACCCCACTTTTGTAAAAAGGAGGGAGAGAGAAAACAGGGAATTATAGACCGGTCAGCCTGACATCGGTAGTGGGTAAAATGATGGAATCAATTATTAAGGATGTCATAGCAGTGCATTTGGAAAGAGGTGACATGATAGGTCCAAGTTAGCATGGATTTGTGAAAGTGAAATCATGCTTGACAAATCTTCTGGAATTTTTTGAGGATGTTTCCAGTAGAGTGGACAAGGGAGAACCAGTTGATGTGGTATATTTGGACTTTCAGAAGGTGTTCGACAAGGTCCCACACAAGAGATTGATGTGAAAAGTTAGAGCACATGGGATTGGGGGTAGTGTGCTGACATGGATTGAGAACTGGTTGTCAGACAGGAAGCAAAGAGTAGGAGTAAATGGGTACTTTTCAGAATGGCAGGCAGTGACTAGTGGGGTACCGCAAGGTTCTGTGCTTGGGCCCCAGCTGTTTACACTGTACATTAATGATTTAGATGAGGGGATTAAATGTAGTATCTCCAAATTTGCGGATGACACTAAGTTGGGTGGCAGTGTGAGCTGCGAGGAGGATGCTGTGAGGCTGCAGAGCGACTTGGATAGGTTAGGTGAGTGGGCAAATGCATGGCAGATGAAGTATAATGTGGATAAATGTGAGGTTATCCACTTTGGTGGTAAAAACAGAGAGACAGACTATTATCTGAATGGTGACAGATTAGGAAAAGGGGAGGTGCAAAGAGACCTGGGTGTCATGGTACATCAGTCATTGAAGGTTGGCATGCAGGTGCAGCAGGCGGTTAAGAAAGCAAATGGCATGTTGGCCTTCATAGCAAGGGGATTTGAGTACAGGGGCAGGGAGGTGTTGCTACAGTTGTACAGGGCATTGGTGAGGCCACACCTGGAGTATTGTGTACAGTTTTGGTCTCCTAACCTGAGGAAGGACATTCTTGCTATTGAGGGAGTGCAGCGAAGGTTCACCAGACTGATTCCCGGGATGGCGGGACTGACCTATCAAGAAAGACTGGATCAACTGGGCTTGTATTCACTGGAGTTCAGAAGAATGAGAGGGGACCTCATAGAAACATTTAAAATTCTGACGGGGTTAGACAGGTTAGATGCAGGAAGAATGTTCCCAATGTTGGGCAAGTCCAGAACCAGAGGTCACAGTCTAAGGATAAGGGGTAAGCCATTTAGGACCGAGATGCGGAGGAACTTCTTCACCCAGAGAGTGGTGAACCTGTGGAATTCTCTACCACAGAAAGTTGTTGAGGCCAATTCACTAAATATATTCAAAAAGGAGTTAGATGAAGTCCTTACTGCTAGGGGGATCAAGGGGTATGGCGAGAAAGCAGGAATGGGGTACTGAAGTTGAATGTTCAGCCATGAACTCATTGAATGGTGGTGCAGGCTAGAAGGGCCGAATGGCCTACTCCTGCACCTATTTTCTATGTTTCTATGGAACAACGAGCACTAAACATATGTATAACGTATATTGTAATGGGCTGGTGAATTGTGGGATCAGGAAAACGTCAGTCACATAAAGATACATCATTAGATGCTCCAATGAAAGATAGCATACCAGTAACTATCAGGGAGGGGTTGCACACTCAAGTTAATATTTTAAACAAAAACAACAAAAAGTACAGAAAGTGAAATCAACTAAAAGATGGCCACCAATGATAGAAAGCATCCAATGACATTCGCCCCGATATTTACAGGGAGGTGCAGGTGAGGCCAAAAATGGTCGAAGAACCCGGCACACCCGGGGATGTGGAGATCCTACCATTCTTAACGGCAGCGCCTCATTAACATCTTGTAGCTGCATTTCACACCCAGCAGTTGGCCAAATGGACAACCTGGCTGGCGGGCGGGTGGGACCACCAGCGGCAGGAGGCTGCATCTGGGGACCCTTGGGGATGGTCCCTGGCAATCGGGAAGGGGAGATGGTTGGCAATCGGGGCTGGGAGAGGCCGGCAATCGGAATTAGGGAGGTGAGGTTGGCAATTGGGACAAGTAGAGTGAGGCTGTTGATCAGGGCTGGGCAGAGAAGGAGGCTAGCGATCAGGGTAAAAGGCAACTGCTCCTCCTGGCCCACAAGGAGTGCTGGAACAGTCACTTACCTTGGTGAGCCGATAGCTCCAGCCTTCCGACCCTTGGGAAACCCATGCAGCAGCAGTAAGTTTCAAATCAGGTTCCCAATTGCACTGTGGGAGTCTGGTTTAAGTATGTTAATTTAGCTTCCCAGCTCTCCATGGCAGGACAGTCAGACGCCCCAATATCCACCACCATAAAAATAGTAGCAGGCGCGAGCGTGGTGGATTAGGGTCTTGTTCTGCACATTTCACCTTTTAACCACCCCCCCCCAACCCTCTCCTGCCCGTTGTGTGAGATGGGGTTAATATCGAGGCCATTGGGCTAAAAATTAGGTTGCTTAACGCCACCCGTTATTGCCCGAGAGGGGCGCTAACGGGCCTCTAAGCGCTTACCTCCCGAGCGCGCTGTTAGTGCTTGCCGCAAACTTCATTGGTGGTTTAGTGGCGGCGCTATCAGTTAGCATTGCGCACTCTAGCGCCACCCACTTGGTGACGTTATGAGTGTGGCAACGCGACGTTAGTGCCGCAATCCCGAACTTAATTCCTTTCACCTCACATAGCGCATGGCACTGTCACCAACAGGGAGAGCAGGCGTTCCGTGGAAGCTCTCGGGGCGATATTATAAAACAGGAACAAGTGGATGTTCAGTGTATCATTTTTAACATTGCTATGATTCTGTGAGGTCTGACATACTGCTGCTAATGTATCCATTGCTCCCTTCAACGTTCTCTCATTTTTCGGGTGGTCCAACTGACCTCCCCTTTAGGCGCTAGGATGCCAGTTTCCTAACGCCAGAACTTCATTATCCCTGCAGTGCTACCGCCCCGTAGCACCCTAAAAGTAGCTTGGAACGCTTCCCCTAGTGCTCCATTCCCATCTTGGGGAGGCTGATAGTGAATATCCCGGTTGGAGGTGGTAAACATCGCCTGGTGCTAAAGTTAGCGACCAGGCAGTGTCACCGCCTCAAACCGGGCAACACTGAATTTTTAGCCCATTGAATCATGAAGCAGGAATTTCCTTGGGGCATCTTCCTTTTTGCGTTTAAACAGGGATGCAGAGCAAGAGAAGGTCGAAGGAAATTCACCCCTAGATGTCCAAGGGTCACCTAAGATGTGAAATCCATTGGCATAGCTGAAAAGGTAAAGTTTTGGGGAGTAATCATTGGTAATAACCATGGAAACATCTGGTCAATGTGAAGCAGTTATCAGTAAGTGAAATCAAATACTGGGCTGCATCTGGAGAGCACTGGATTACAAAGTTATGTACACATTGTGCAGATAAATAGTGAGACCAATTCTGGAATGCAATGTGCAATTTTAGTCACTTAAACTAAAAAGAATATAAATGTATTCGAAAGGGCTCAAAGAAGAGTAACCAGAATGAATCTACTCCTTCGGCAATTAAATTGTCAAGGAAGGCTCAAACAACTAAACTTATTTTTGCCACAGAAAAATACTTTCAAATAATGAAAGATAGAGCAAAAGTTGAAGCTATTTTATTAGGGGAATGGACCTAGTACTAGAGGCTGTAAGTACAAAATTCACATGTTTTGAGCAAGATTATAAATTTTTTAAGTTTTTGCTTCAACAGCATAGTGGATAGGTGGAACAGATTCCCAGAAAATGTAGTTGATGTCGAGTCGATTGACCCTTTCAAAGGGAACTGCATCAATATCTATTGAGAAGACGAATTAAGGTATATCGAAATATTAACAGCAGTTCTTGACTCTTTTTCAAGGTGTAGGAACTTAAATTATGGAATCAAGATGCAGGAGAAGTCCATTATTAAATAATAAAACAAGTAATAAAGATAGAACTGTTTTGATGGGTCAAATGGCCTTTTCCTCACTCTGGACTTTCTTATATTTTTCAGACTACTGAAGGAGTTGAGGTTACATTGGTCTACTTGCAGATCGGTTCCTCAGTTCAGCACATATAGATTCAATTATTACACTTCAACCATGCCATTTGAGCCACTACCTTATATTTATGATAGCTTCTCCAGTCCTTTCAAAGATTTTTTTTACTGATTACATAGGAGAGAAAACTTTTCATGTCTTCTAACATACCAGAGGAGGTAACTGGTTCACTTGTTAGTTTTTCTGGTGAGGATATCCTCCATGTGACATCATTCAATTAAATATGAAATGATTCAATGAATGCAGAAAAATAAATAATGGCCCCATAATTCTTGAAAGGGTAATTCTTTATCGAAGATAATATCCTTTCTTTCAGAAATCTAAACTGAAATATGACATGATATTGCCATGGTATTTTAAATCATTCTTTATTATAATGATCAATCGATTTCCAATGGTTTGGCTCATGGTGAGTCAGAGGAAATGTGTTTCACCAAAATGTGAGGGGAAAATTGTTATAAAAAGTAAATGTGACAGGAAGAATATGCAAAATAAAGTTTTGATATATTACAAGATGTTGCTAATTATAAGTTGAAGAATACATTGTCTGTCATACCCTGTGTGTACCCAGAGTGACCAAGGCTAGGAACTCAACATCCAGGGGTATTCAACATTTAGGAAGGATAGACAGAAAGGAAAAGGAGGCGGGGAGGCATTGCTGGTTAAAGAGGAAATTAATGCAATAGTAAGAAAGGACATTAGCTTGGATGATGTGGAATCGGTATGGGTGGAGCTATGGAATACCAAGGGGCAGAAAACGCTAGTGGGAGTTGTGTACACATCACGAAACAGTAGTAGTAAGGTTGGGGACAGCGTCAAACAAGAAATTAGGGATGCATGCAATAAAGGTACAGCAGTTATCATGGGTGACTTTAATCTACATATTGATTGGGCTAACCAAACTGGTAGCAATGCGGTGGAGGAGGATTTCCTGGAGTGTATTAGGGATGGTTTTCTAGACCAATATGTCGAGGAACCAACTGGAGAGCTGGCCATCCTAGTCTGGGTGATGTGTAATGAGAAGGGACTAATTAGCAATCTTGTTGTGCGAGACCCCTTGGGGAAGAGTGACCATAACATGGTAGAATTCTTTATTAAGATGGAGAGTGACACAGTTAATTTAGAATCTAGGGTCCTGAACTTAAGGAAAGGTAACTTCGATGGTTTGAGGTGTGAATTGGCTAGAATAGACTGGCAAATGATACTTAAAGGATTGACAGTGGATAGGCAATGGCAAACATTTAAAGATCACATGGATGAACTTCAGCAATTGTACATCCCTGTCTGGAGTAAAAATAAAACGGGGAAGGTAGCTCAACCGTGACTAACAAGGGAAATTAAGGATAGTGTTAAAGCCAAGGAAGAGGCATATAAATTGGCCAGAAAAAGCAACAAACCTGAGGACTGGGAGAAATTTAGAATTCAGCAAAGGGTTTAATTAAGAGGGGGAAAATAGAGTACAAGAAGAAGCTTGCTGGGAACATAAAAACTGACTGCAAAAGCTTCTATAGATATGTGAAGAGAAAAAGATTAGTGAAGACAAACGTAGGTCCCTTGCAGTCAGAATCAGATGAATTTATAATGGGGAACAAAGAAATGGCAGACCAATTGAACAAATACTTTGGTTCTGTCTTCACGAAGGAAGACACAAATAACCTTCCAGAAGTACTAGGGGACCGAGGGTCGAGTGAGAAGGAGGAACTGAAGGACATCCTTATTAGGTGGGAAATTGTGTTAGGGAAATCGATGGGATTGAAGGCTGATAAATCCCTGGGGCCTGATAGTCTGCATCCCAGAGTACTTAAGCAAGTGGCCCTAGCAATAGTGGATCCATTGGTGATCATTTTCCAACAGTCTATCAACTCTGGATCAGCTCCTATGGACTGGAGGGTAGCTAATGTAACACCACTTTTTAAAAAGGAAGGGAGAGAGAAAGCGGATAATTATAGACCAGTTAGCCTGACATCAGTAGTGGGGAAAATGTTGGAATCAATTATTAAGAATGAAATAGCAGCGCATTTGGAAAGCAGTGATATGATTGGTCCAAGTCAGCATGGATTTATGAAGGGAAAATCATGCTTGACAAATTTTCTGGAATTTTTTGAGGATTTACCTAATAGAGTGGACAAGGGAGAACCAGTGGATGTTGTGTATTTGGACTTTCAAAAGGCTTTTGACAAAGTCCCACACAAGAGATTGGTGTGCAAAATCAAAGCACATGGTACACTGACATGGATAGAGAACTGGTTGGCAGACAGGAAGCAGAGAGTCAGGATAAACAGGTCCTTTTCAGAATGGCAGGCAGTGACTAGTGGAGTGCCGCAGGGCTCAGTGCTGTAAATAGCGATGTCGCTTTTTGATCCTTCGATGTCGACTCTTCCTATCATTGTGAAGCAGAATTCACCAAGCGTTGGATTGTTCACCCACTAATAGGGAACGTGAGCTCGGTTTAGACCGTAGTAAGACAGGTTAGTTTTACCCTACTAATGATGTGTTGTTGCAATAGTAATCCTGCTCAGTACGAGAGGAACCGCAGGTTCAAACATTTGGTGTATGTGCTTGGCTGAGGAGCCAATGGTGCGAAGCTACCATCTGTGGGATTATGACTGAACGCCTCTAAGTCAGAATCCCCCCTAAACGTTCAGCTCTTTACAATATACATCAATGATTTGGATGAAGGAATTGAGTGTAATATCTCCAAGTTTGCAGATGACACTAAACTGGGTGGCGGTGTGAGCTGTGAGGGGCACGCTAGGAGGCTGCAGGGTGATGTGGACAGGTTAGATGAGTGGGCAAATGCATGGCAGTTTTAGTATAATGTGGATAAATGTGAGGTTATCCACTTTGAGGGCAAAAATGTGAAGACAGAATATCATCTGAATGGTGGCAGATTAGGAAAAGGGGAGGTGCAACGAGACCTGGGTGTCATGGTTCATCAGTCATTGAAAGTTGACATACGGGTACAGCAGGCGGTGAAGAAGGCAAATGGTATGTTGGCCTTCATAGCTAGTGGATTTGAGTATAGGAGCAGGAGGTCTTACTGCAGTTGTACAGGGCCTTAGTGAGGCCTCACCTGGAATATTGTGTTCAGTTTTGGTTTCCGAGTCTGAGGAAGGACATTCTTGCTATTGAGGGAGTGCAGCGAAGGTTCACCAGACTGATTCCCGGGATGGCAGGACTGACATATGAGGAGAGATTGGATCAACTGGGCCTTTATACATTGGAGTTTAGAAGGATGAGAGGGGATCTCATAGAAACATACAAGATTCTGACGGGACGGGACAGGTTAGATGTGGGTAGAATGTTCCCGATGTTGGGGAAGTACAGAACCAGGGGGCACAGTCTTAGGATAAGGGGTAAGCCATTTAGGACTGAGATGAGGAGAAACTTCTTCACTCAGAGAGTTGTTAACCTGTGGAATTCCCTGCCGCAGAGAGTTGTTGATGCCAGTTCATTGGATATCTTCAAGAGGGAGTTAGATATGACCCTTACGGCTAAGGGGATCAAGGGGTATGGAGAGAAAACAGGAAAGGGGTACTGAGGGAATGATCAGCCATGATCTTATTGAATGGTGGTGCAGGCTCGAAGGGCCGAATGGCCTACTCCTGCACCTATTTTCTATGTTTCTATGTTTTTATGTTTGTGTCGCTTGCTATGTTTGTTTCTTGTATTCTCTACTTTTGTTTCATTTTCATTCTCTACTTTTGGTATTTTGTTTCTGTGTGTCTGTTTTCTTTTCTATCTATGTGCATTGTATCATTTCTTTCTGTATTTACTAATTTTGCATTTTGTCTATACTTTTGTTGTGTCCTGTCTGGTGTAATAGTTTGCCAATTGGTTCGGCTGTCTGATTATCAGTGGTCCTTTTGTTGCAACACCTGGTACTTGCATTGTACTTCTTCCACTTTGGATTTGTCTTGCCGTGGTGGTTTCACATCCTGCTCCTATTTCCGTATTTTCATGTATGCCAATTTTCCATGCTGTTTGGTGTTGATGCTAACCCTTTCCTGTTCCTTCAGCATTTCCCCTCCTTTTCTCACTGCAGATTTACTTGTTCACCCTGAACCTCTTGTACAGGTTAAACCTCCCTTATCCGGAACCCTCGGGACCTGGCCTGTTCTGGATAATGGATTTTTCCGGATGAGGTGTGGTCACGTTAAATTGGATGGTACAGGTACTGAGCAAGGGGCTGGCTGGCTTGGGGCTGGGAGTGCGGCAGAGAGATCATGGGGGGTGGGGGAGAAATGTGGATCGCGAGGTCAGGCCACCGATTGCGGGAGTCGGCAGCGAGGAAGGACTTCAATTTGTCCATGTCAAATGTGCCACCCAATGGCAGGGAATGGTTCTGGTCGAGAGGTAGTTTTGGATAAGGGAGTTCTGGATAAGGGAGGTTCAACCTGTATTCCCATATGACTTTGTATTCTTGCTCTGTTATTCTGATCCCATTGTTATTCTCCCCCCCCCCCCCCCACCACCATCCCCCCATATCTTCTCATTGCTATTTTATTGTCCTATACCTTCACCATTCTCTTTACCCCTCACTCTTCCCCATCTGTATGTTCCTCAGGCTATCTGCCCCACTTTCTTTAGCCTTTGCCGCCTTTCACTGTTTCCTCTGTGTAACTGTCATTCGCACAGTCTCTGTGCAAGTAGATGATGCCCTCTTTCTTTCCTTTCTCCTGATCTGATGCTTCTCTCTTCCCACATTGTTCTCTTCTTTTCACTGTTTCCACCTTTCAGCTCTCCTTGGTCAACACCTAAAGCCAACAGTCCTCCTCAGCCATTGGTTGTCTTGAACTGAAAAACTATCTTCTGTCCCTTAATCCGTCACTGGTCTCTGCCCTCACCTGTCTCCCACCCTACATCGTTCATCTCTCTTTAGCTCTGCTTAATATTACACATCAAATGCCAATGGACTTCCTCAGTTGTAAAACTGACATTTGACTTTTTAAAGTACTCCTAATGCTTTAAAAAGTATAAAACCAGTTTCCCCAACAGATAAAACAGGCCTGGAGATGGGGAATAGAAGAGTGTGGATGGGTGGGCAAAACAGAAGCAGAAGTAGGGATAGGCTAGCAGGGCAGAAGTACTAGCTGAGAACAGGATCCTGTAGCAACGGCAGCGAAGAGTGATGTCAGCAAGGTCCAGGCCGGTGATTGGAGCGTGGGCAGATGCAGCAGGAGCGGCGAGATTGGGGCGAAGGAGCTGTGAGAGACTGTGGAGAGATGTGATCGAGGCCCAGGGGAGGCGTGAGTTTGGGACCAGGGGCACAGGGGCAGCACAGGCCAACCCACACTGCGATATGTGTGCGCACTAGGTCTGTGCAGCAGAGCAGGTCTCCAGTTGTCCTGGGTAATCCTTGCCACTGGACCAAGACCTAGCTTGGTCAAGCCCGTGTGGTGGCTGGTGTGCAACGGCCACCACATATTAAAAAAGTCCATGCACAGGCATCTTCCACCCTTGAGGATGAGTTCACAGGTCTTCATTTGAAACACCTGTGAACTCATCCTTTTTTTGGCGTGGAAGCACATCATCCTCATTTCGAGGGATTGCCTCTGATGATGATGATGATGATGATGATGATGTAGCAGCCAAAGGGGGTAAATGCAGGAAGAAATTTTAATAAATTAAGAATTTAAAATCAAGTTGTATCACTTCAGAAACCAGCAAAAGTGAAGTGAAAAATGCAACCAAAATGGCATCCTGTCCCAAGTGAATCAACCACAACAGTACTTAATGCAGGAGGCCTGCAACAGTGATAGTCAACTGTTTACATACAGATTTCCATTATAAACATTTACACGCACAGTTTCTTGTTTAAATGTTGACAAAAAAAATTGTAATTCAAAATCGGGAGTAAGATTCCTGGACAGGAAGTGCATGCCATACACAAGACTTTAAAATATATAGATATAATTTGTTTATATTCAGTTCAGCTGTTCTGGGCTTCATAAAATACAAGGGGGCCGAAATTCATGTCCACAAGAAAGCTGACGCACCTCCCGACTCTTTGGGGCCATCACCGCCAACATTTTTTGGTGGGCCCCCGATCGAAATTCACCCCAAAAACCAAAAAAATGGCTTCCTGTGCTAACGAGCGGCTGCAAACTCCACTTTGCAGCAGTGTGGGTGTCTTGATTGAAGCAGGATCACCACGGAGCAATTCAGCATGTTGGTTATGTGGATCTAACGAGCCAGCTGCTCCCTGGCCTTCTTAATGGTCAGGGTTTGCAGCTAGGCCCCGAGGAGGGAAGGGGTTTACTTTCAGGATGGCTGGTGTTAGAGGAGCAAGGAGGGCAAACCGGTTTACCAATGCCGAGCTGGAGACCCTTATTTAGGGAGCCGAGGGCAGGAGGAGACTGTTGTATCCTGACATGGGGAGACCAAGTCAAGAGGTCTTAAGTAATGCATGGAGGGAGATTGCAGGGGTGGTCCCAGATACCTCTATTCATGAGAGGACTCCCATGCAGTTCAGGAAACAATTCAACACTATCATCTGCTTTAAGAAAGTGAGTTCCTCTTCCACCAACTGCTGACCTTGCACCTGCGAGCCTCTCCTTCAACATTCTCTTATTTCCCATCCTCACTGTTTAATCACTGAAGCAGCATTTCATTGTTCACGCCTCTATATATATGTGTGTGTTCTCACAATGGAGGCTCTCTTTCATAACCACACACAGCTGCATGTCAGGGACAGACACTTGGGGACTAATTTCTGATGCGTCATCTTAGTGGTACTTACCAACCTTTCTTTGTCTTGCAGGCCAAACTGGCTCACAATAGAGCTGACCAAAGGAGGACTGGTGGTGTCGAGGCAGACATCGAAGTCCTCACACCTTTGGAGGAGAGGGTTGAGGCACTCTTGGGCGGACATGGTGCCTTCCCTATGGGCTAGGGTACTGCTGACTCCGATGTGGGTATGTGAAGGCCCTCCTTTAAGGCGCTCTCTTCTTGAATGCACCTACTGCTCCTTTCCTTCTGTAAGTCAACTAGTTGCAGCCTCCATGCGTTCATCCCCCACCTCCCATTTATGCCTGCAGATGAGACACCCCCTGTTGTCTGCGGTACTGGCGACGCCGATGTGGGCAGCATAGGTAAGTGTGGCCGTCCTTTAATGCGCTCTCTACCTGAATGTGTCAGCGCGTACTGTGTCTTTCCTTCTGGAAGTCTGCTATTTACAGGCTTCATGCGTCAATCCCCCACCTCCCCCTCACGTCCACCCTTTTCCCATTTATGCTTGCAGATGAAGACCGAGTGGCAGCACACCCAGCACAGTTGGCAGTCATGAGAGACCTCGCAGACCAGCTGGAGGCCTGCATGAGACACTTCTCCACATAAGCACAGACATCTCAAGTCGCAGCAGTGAGGACATTGAGGGGTCAAGCCCTGCTGAGAACATCCAAACATTCCATCATTTGGGCATGTGACTGAGGAGGAAGAGGAAGAGGAGGATGGCACCAACGCATCATTGCTTCCACCCACACAGCTCAGATACTGGGAGTGCGCGGTTTGATATAGATGAGGCAGTACAAGGATCTGCACTTGGTGTTGCACCCGGGACCTAGTGGGCTAGGCAACCTCATATGCCATCTCTCCGGGGGACGGGTCTGCATCGGAGTTCTGCCAGGAGGAGGACTCAGATGATGCCATCGATATAGTGGCTTATGAAAGAAGGGTGGAGGCCATGCATTCATAGATGTTGGGGCACTGACAAGGGTACCAGAGAGGCTGTCAGAAGTGGTGAGGAGTGTCGAGGAGTCCACCTCCCACATAGTCGACAGCTCTACGCACACCATAGAGCCCATCATTGCCAGTGAGCAGGTGATGGTGGACTCCCAGAGTTACGGTGCGGCTCCAGCTGTGATGCTGCAACCGGCAGGTGATGTAGCAGCTGCCATTTCAGCACAGGTGCGAGGGGACAAGTGCATCAGTGCTGATTGGAGAGGTGGCCATGGCCCTGGAAGCTCAGAATGCTCTTATGCACTCTGGGCAACAGGCCACGGAGCGTCTTACTGCTGCCATGGAGCGTCAAACTGCTGCCATGTCTGCTGGCTTTGAGACTCTGGCTGCTCTCATGCAGTTTCAGCTTGATGCCACCCGACACCTCAGTGTTGCGTTCGTGGCTGGGTCCAACACGGGCCATGGGGGACCTTCCGGTGTCGCGCCACAGCACCGACCTGACTTCCCTCAGCTTGGTGACGGTGCCATCCCCGGTGAGTGAAGCAGGCTCCTTGGACCAGGATCCCGATGATGTGCTCTCTCAGGTTCACAACATTCCTGGCCCCAGGCTTGGCACTCCGCCAGTGCCTCCATGCATTACCTCGCCCGAGCCAAGCCAGACTGAACCCTCCCAGGAGGGTCCTGCACAGTCTGCACCCGGCCCTTCCAGGCCCAAAGGTGTTCAAGGGCGTCCGACAAGGTCATCTGTAGCTCCCACACAACAACCTCAGCAGCCTTCCCAGACCCATGATGCAGCCACACGGGAGACACTTAAGCGTAGTATTAGGTTAGGCATGCAAAGGAAGTGTTATAAGGAGATGCACAGGAGTAAAAATGATGTTTTTGTGTGAGTTTATGGTACTGTTTTTTGTTCTGTTGTGTTTTTGCACTGACTTGCAACATATGATAAATCTTTATTTTTTGCACTTGTAGCTGGGCGGGTGTTTCATTTGAGAGTGGGCAATTCTGTGTGAAAGCACTCATTGGGATGGCCATGGAAAATAAAAGCTGAAGGGTCATGTGGGGATGAGATTATGTGAATCAAGCAGCAATGAGACGTGTCTGCACCTCCCTTGCAGGGTTGCAATGGCGACGCGCCTCCTGGCTGGGTGGCAATGTGGATCCTCCTCCTCCTTCTCCTGAGCCTCCTCCTCCTTTGGCGGTACTGCTGGCTCGACCTCCAGCGGCTGTCCCCTCATGAGGACCAGGCTATGCAACATGCAGCAGACTACGACGAATATGGAGACCCTGTTAGATTTCTTAATTTTCAATGAAATGCAAACTCCGGTTGTAGTTTTAACATAACTTTTATTCTGGCAGCAGCAACAAGCTTCTGGCTGATTGCCAGTTCCTTTGTCTTACTGAGAACACATGGCCAAAATGGCTGTTCATATACCTGATCAGTTTACAGAAAAGAACGCGCCTTCTTTGACCTTATTGTCTCAATTTATATTCTGTTAACCTTTAATTGGCTCGCTACCAAAGGTCCTAAAATGTCAAGTTGATTGATGACTTAATGCAACATGCTCCCACTCACGTAGCAGCTCTGACTGGGGGTCTGTGAATTCTCACAGCCTGTCTGAATGCAGCCTGTTTGAATTCTCTATCAGACCCGTTCAGGAGCGTACTGCAAGGCGCCACCAGACCGGTCCAGGTAACGGAACCTTTGCTTGAGGATCCCAATGCAGTGCTCGATGATACACCTGATGCCAGAATGAGCATCATTGTACGCATGCTCGGCGGCTATCCTGGGGTTCCGAAGTGGAGTCAGCAGCTAAGTGGACAGGGAATATCCCTTGTCGCCAAGCAGCCATCCACAATCCTGATTTGGCCCGGTGAAGAGGGAGGGCACACTAGTCTGGCGCAGAATGAAGGAATCATGGCTGCTGCCTGGATACCTGGCATCAACTGCCAGGGTCGTACGCTGGTGGTTACACACCAGCTGCCCATTGAGGGAGTGGAATCCCTTGCGGATGTGCAGTCGATGGCACCCTGCACCCTGGGGAACCCTGCAATGCGGACAAATCCGGCCTGTCGCTCCACCTGCTTCTCCCTGGTCGTCAGGAATGAGATATAGCCCACCTGCCGGATGGAGCGATGGGCAGAGAATTGTGAAAGGTTGGAAATGTCTGCAGTCGCAAGCTGGAAAGACCCCGTAGCATAAAAGTTCAGAATTATGGTGACCTTGGTCTCAATGGTCAGAGCAGTCCTGAGCCTTGTGTGAGGCTCCAGATCTTGGCGCAGGACATTGCAGAGCTCCCTCAGTACCTCCTTTCTAATCCTGAGCCTTGGCAAGCATTGCTCATCACTGAGCTCCAGGAAGGAGAACTGATGTCTGTAGACCCTTTGACAGTAAGGCCTCCTTCCCCCAGATCTGTGCTGGCCACCTCCCATGGCAGCTGGCTGATCACCTTCTCCCTGTTCCTCCTCATGTTCCAGAGCTTCTGCAGGCTGTTGCTGGCAAGGCTCCTGGTCCAGTATGTAGTGCGGAGGGTCAGCGAACCTGATCCTTCTCCTGACGCCATCTCCCTCCTGGCCACCATCTCTCTGTGGAGGCCTGCACACATCTGCAGACCCTTCTGGATGTTGGGCAGCAATGGCTGCTGCCTCCCTTGCCCGCTGCCTCTCTGCACGTTGCTGATTGTGCCGCCTTCTCCTGCATGCCGTCCTGGGTCTCAAAAAGGTGTACAAGTGGAACATTGGTCACATTTAATATTACATCACTAAGAATATACTGGAGCTCTTGCATTTTCTCAGTGAGCAAAGGCACCACATATGTGTGCAAAACCAGAGTAGAATTAGAAAGGTTCAGGTTTGATCCTCTGACTCTTCTCTGCAAGTTGAGCTGGGGTTTTAACTGGACCACTTGAATTGACGTCAGTGTCCCCAAGCTTAGGAGGAGAAAGGTCAGTCAGGGTTTCCATTTCAAATTGCTATCCAGAGATCTGTGCTGGAAAATTCATGTGTGTGAATATTGAAAGAGGAGAGGATTGATCTTGTCTGTAAAGCTCATTGTCTGAGCCTGTGTAAATGCAGCGATATCCAGTGAATACTTGCTATGAGGGAGATTGACCACCAGAAATAACAAATGGAATAATGGTAAGAGACAGATTACATGAGGGGATGCAGGGTAAACAACTTGCATTTATATAGCTTTTAAATGTACTGTGATGTGCTTCAACATTGCGTCCATTGGGGTGATTGGGAGGGAGCAGCATTTAAAACATGATCTCACATGGGCCATTAATACAGAGCAGTAGTTGAGCTTTGTTTCTTGTCTTCAACATCAATTGCTATACTCTCTCTAATTTACAACTCAGTCTGACTGTAATCATAAGAACATATGAATTAGGAGCAGGAGTAGGCTATACGAGCTTGCTCTGCAATTCAGTACGATCATGGCTGATCTTCGACCTCAACTTCACTTTCCTGCCCGATCCCCATATCCCTTGCTTCCCCTAGAGTCCAAAAAATTATTTATCTCAGCCTCGAATACACTCAACGACTCAGCATCCACAGCCCTTTGGGGTAAAGAATTCCAAAGATTTACAACCCTCTGAGTCAAGAAATTCCTCCTCATCTCAGTCTTAAATGACCGACCCCTTATCCTGAGACTATGCCCTCTAGTTCTAGACTCTCCAGCCAGAGGAAACAACCTCTCAGCAGCTACCCTGTCAATCTCCCCTCAGAATTTTATATATAATTGAAAGCATGAAATAAACATAATTCATTGGCATATCTCATGTATTTTCCAATGTACAGGTTGGGAGTAGCACTGGTTGAGATCTGAGAGCATTTTTCTTGCCCACCTTCTTGATCATGAGCGGTGTATCCTTTGGATAGAAACAATTAGAAAAAAGAAAATCTCAGATGTACGTAAAAAGGAAAATAAATCAAACGCTTTTAATAGCGTTGAGCTAATTATAGTGTATAAGTCAATGATCATATAATAGTCACATAGCAACAATTTCAGGCAGAAGACTTTCGGTCCATTTAGCTTACCTATCCACAGTATTTCCCTGGTGGATTTCTACTAACTATAAATTCCATTTATTGACAAGAACCCATCTAGTTCCTTTTTGAAACTCATTTTTATCCAACCACCTGTATCAGGAGTCTGTTCCACATACTTACCACCCTTTTAGTAAAAATTCTTCCTCCTTTATGACAGCCAGTAGCTTAGTTGGTAGCATCCTCATCTCTGAGTCAGAAGGTTGTGGGTTCTCAAGTCCCAATCCAGCACAAAAATCTAGGCTAACTCTCCAGAGCAGTACTGAGGCAGTGCCTGTCGGGAGGTGCCGTCTTTCAGATGAGACGTTAAACCGAGGCCCTGTCTGCCTTATCAGGTGGACGTAAAAGATCCCATGGCATTATTTAGAAGAAATGCAGGGGTGTTATCCCCAGTGTCCAGGCTACTATTTATCCCTCAATCAACATCTTTAAAACAGTTTATCTGGTCATTATCACATTGCTGTTTGTGGGGGTTTGCTGTGGGCAAATTGACTGCCGTATTTCCTACATTACAACAGTGATTACACTTCAAGAAGTGCTTCATCGGCCATAAAGCACTTTGGGACATCAGTGGTCGTGAAAGGCGCTATGTGAATGCAAGTCTTTTTAGTTCCTATTTTCTTTTGTTGTCCTTAATCTGTAAATATGACCCCTTGGGATGGATTTTTAGCTTTTTGCAATTTCGCCCATTTCCGGGCGCAAATCGCAGTGAAATGAAAATTTTAGCTCTGGGTTAGCGTTAGCGCTAGAGCGCATAACTTTCGCCAATGAAAGTTCACGACAGGCATTAGCGCTAACTCCAGTGTTGCACCACACAATTTATGCACCAGAGCCAAAAGTTCCGGCCCGAAAACAATTGGCTGTTCTGCACATGCGTGAATTTTTTCTTTTTTCTCCCGTGCTTCTGGTCTGCTGTCCGATCGCAAACGCTATTGCAGGGCACGGCCGCGCGCATGCGCAGTACACCCGGGTCTGAATCAGCTATTTTATTATTCAATTTTGATGATGGAGGAGGAGGACAGCAGACAGTGGCCTGACGATTTTCACAAGAGGCTAACAAAGCTCTTGTGGGGTTTGTGGGGAGGAGATGGCAGGAACTGCACAGGAGGGGTGGATCTAGACCACTGCCATCCATTTTTAACAGAATCTGGAGGGAGATTGTGGAAGTACAGGCCATAAGGTCATTGGTCTGGGCAGCCAAAGCAGAGCCAATTTCCCCCAACACAAAGACCGAGTATGCACTGTCAATTTCAGCAGGAAAGAAGCTAATTACCTTAGACTTACTGACCTGATCACCTCAGACTTACTGGCACCAACTTGACGAGTTAGGACAGGAATATTGCATGAAAAGGAGGGTATAAAAATAGACAGGTTCGGACAGTCTATAGCGAGGACCTGGGAGTAACACTCGGCAGAAGTAGGCACCAGAGAAGAGACCCTTGACGGAACAGTGTTAGGACGGACTGATCATCCGCGGACATATTGGGTAACTATAAAGTATAAGTGGTGAGTCTTGTACTTCTTCTGTATTAAACAAACATTAACGGTACCGACATTGTCTAGTGTGTCATTGGTATTTAACTCAAGAACTGTCACAGGCAACTAGTCACACGACTAGCGAAATTGCTGTTCGAGCAACAGTGACGACCCAGATGGGACGATTCTGAGTTAAAACAATAGGAAAGACATAGGAGAAATGATAGGAAAAGCTGGAACCTCCCAGTCGTGGGAAGAGCAGTTTAACCAGTTCAAGGGATGGCTTGAAACAATGAGCTCACCCAGATTTCCTGGAGGAGACGCATTCTTCGACAAAACTAAAAAGGAAAAGGAAAGGAGGGAGTCTAAATGTGTCTTACTGGCAGCATGTTATGCAGAATTACTTAAGCAGAGAGACCTCAACAAAACGTTACAAAACTAATGTGTGCACAAAAAATCAGGACGTCAGACAGACGTAGGAAAATTGACAGATGAAGTTAAGGAATTGAGGCTCAAATTGGCAGAGCAAGCCAAACAAATTGAGACTCTCCAAAACGATTAAAAAAAAACTCCATATGATGCATCTGGCCTCTAGTATGACTATGGCAGATAATAGCAAGCAAAATGAGGAGAAAATGAGACAAAAGTGCACAGAGGCTCAAGACCAAGTAGCTAAGTCGGAAAATAAATGTCGCGAATTAGCAGCCGGCCTTAGATTCCTTCAAGTGGCTCACACAACCGATAGGGAAAACAGAGCAGACCATACTCAGTGCAAGAAAACTCTCAAAGAATTAGAAAGCCAATTGATCATGCAAAAGGTTGTTATGCATGCTTTTGGGGAAGAAGGCCCCCAAGTGCTCCGACAAAATAGGGAGAACCAGGGAGGGACATGTAAATATGACCCCTGTGGCGGTGATTGTAGCTCAGAAACGGACAGCTGGGGGTACCGTCCACCCCCACATGCACCTGGTCATGACCCGCCCCCATACCCAGGACTCCCGGGGAACGATCCTATCCCCATGCACCCCGTAACTACTACCCGTACTCCTGGAGCAGATGCCAATGCATCCTCCACATACATAGCCCCCTTCTCCATAACCCAGTTGAAGGATTTAGCTAAGGAAGTGACCCCGTTCGATGGGAAGAACTACTACTACACAAGTTATTGTTGGCACTCTCTCTCCCCACCCAACTTCTTTACTCTTTCTTCCCCCCACCCCTTTCCCCGCCTCCCCAAGTCCCCCTCTCTGCTTCTGTCCCTTCTCCCTCACCTTCATTTATTTCCCTTTCCTCTCCTCTCTGCTCTGATTCTCCCTGAATGTGTTGGCTACTGGAGAGGATCCCAACAAGAACACCTCTTCTCAGAATTCTGCAGCAATTGGGATCTCTTGCATTAGCAGCAGATCTCTCGCAGAAACAGCACTGACGGTTTGAGCTTGGTCTGCATTGATTTTTCTCACCAAACATTAATTCACTGACTCTGCCTATAAAATGCTAGTGGTGGTTGACATATCTGTGGTGTGTCCTCCACAACACCCCTGGGAACAGAGACCCTGGAAGATATTTATCTTCCCTAACCCAGAAATACTGATAGCACCTCTACCACCACCTCAGTTGAGAGATAATTCATACAGACTAGGGATTCCTGATCTGTAGCAAAAGAATACATGTATTTATGTAGAAATGTTCACAACCTCAGGACGTCTGTGCGGGGAGGCAGAGGGAAGTGGAGGGGAGACGGGGCCGGGGGATGGAGGGGAGAGTGGTGGAGGTGGGGGGGCGGGGAAACCCAGGACGGGGGACGGGAGGGGCCACATTGCAGCGGAGGTCTGGGGGGGGGGGGGCGAAGTGTGTTGGAGGGGCAGGCCTGGGGGCTCTGCGCCTCGGTGCGGGGAGTGTTCGGAGTGGGGTGGACGGGTTGACTGCGCAGATGGCGGTTGGTGGATGTGGTGTGGTTGGCGTCGCGGGGGCGTGGCTCTGGGGTGGCCGGGGCTGGGGGCTTGACATCCGGGTGTGTTCGGCATTTGGGAAGGATTCTGACGGGACGGGGCGGGTTGAGTGCGGGGGGGAGTGTTCCTGGTGTTGGGCGAGTCCGGAGCCGGGCGGGGGTCACGCTCTTGGGATGGGGGGTGGGCTGTTTGGGGCTGGGATTGGGAGAGACTTCTTCACTCGGGGAGTTGTTGGCCTGTGGGGTTCCCTGCCGCAGAGAGTTGTTGATGCCAGTTCATTGGATGTGTTCGGGAGGGAGTTGGATGTGGTCCTTGCGGCTGCGGGGGTCGGGGGGGGGGGGGGGGTGTGGAGGGGGCGTGGGTGGGAGGTGCTGGGGTGGGTGATCAGCCATGATCTTGTTGAATGGCGGTGTGCAGGCTCGAAGGGCCGAATGGCCTACTCCTGCACCTATTTTCTACTTAGAGAGAGCAGCTATAGAGCAGACCACAGTAACGGGTGGTATAGATGTCGTGGAGACGGTTAAATTTATACCCTTATATGTGGAGCCCATTATTTTCGGAGCTCTCCCCCAAGAACAACAACGAGACACAGGCACCCTAACTGACATGGGTAGCCATGGAGGCAGCCGCTGGAGTAGATAGAAAAAACCCAGTAAACGTAATGGCCCAATTTAAACAGCAAGACTAGGAACACCCTGTTGCCTATGCAGGAAGATTGTGGGTTGTATCTAAAACCGTCTTTGGGGCAGGTTTAGTTAGAATAACCTTGACAGGCGCCCTAAGTTCACAGTGGCGGAAAACCATATGTTCCCACGCCAATGCTCATGGTAAAGCATCGGTAAAGCATTTTGAAGCCTCCGATGAGACCCACACAGAAGCATAGATCATTAGGCGTATGACTAGTGCATGGAGAGAGTACCAGGAAAACCCCAAACCCACAGTCCAAAAGGGACGAGTGTGTTGTGTCCTTGAATACTCTAGTAATGACTCCACGAGGCAATGTGTTGTACTTGAACTGTAGTGTCCTTAGTCCTTTATTTGTTAACTCCAGAGTGAGGATCATACCTGGTGGCCTGCCTTTTATACTAGGCCAGGCACACCTGTACAGGTAACCTACAAGTCTTCCATTGCTGTGCCTTCTGTTGGCACACCTTGTGATAGCCATGTAGGATACATGACATCACTCTCCCCTGAGCCTTTAGTGCAAATCGCCTCTGCATTGACTGTGCTCTGGGCTTAGCTCTATGTGGGCTCTATCTGGTTGACCCTTGGCAGGTCGTTTCAATCTTGGGTGAATGGTTGGTGCAGTAGAGTGCTGGTGGTTGCTGTTTGTGTGTGTCCCTGACCACTCCATTCTCCGCTCCCCCCCACCCCCACCCCTACATATAGATTATGCCGGAGGCTCATAGCATTCATATACATTCAAGTTCAGGAAAACATTATATTTGTGGTTCCGATGTGAGACAAGTACGTTAGACTGGTGAGATACCTTATTGATGCAGTGACCGGTGCGTGAGGACAAACTAGTTCCAGGGCTGCTGGATTGAGTCCCTGCAGTCTGGTTACGGCTCAGTGCCCAGTGCTGGTAGTGGGAACCCGGTTGGCTCGAGTTGCCTGGTCTGAGTTGGGGCTGTTGCCGTGGTCCCTAGCATTGGGCCGGTTCACAGATGCCTGTGACCTCCCTGTCCTTTCTTTGCGCCCTGGGTCGTTGCTGCTTCCTGAGGAGCTGTTGCCTAGCAGTGCACAGGGGACTGCTGACTCACTGGCCTGGGCGTTGTTTGGTTTGGGATCCTGTCTCATCCCGGTCCCCTTTAGGGGGACTGTGTTGGGTGACCCTTCATTTACAGTATGGCCTTGGTGACGATGGGGTCTGGGGACTGCACCTTAGCACAGTCTGCTCCTTCAGTTGGTGCCATCGGGTGCCTGAGAAGTGGAGTCGATACTGTTGCCGTTGCCCTGCTGTGATCGCTTGCTCTGCAGCTCGTGTGTGTTGGTTGCTTGTGGCCACACTCCATGGTGCATGATTCTGGTCCCCGGGATGCAGGCTACAGCATTAGGTAGCTCGCTGGACCCGTGTGCTCCCGATGGGTGTCTGCCCGCTGCATTGGCTGCGTGCAGTTGAAATCCTACATCGCACAACTTTTCATTACTTATGATGGACACTCTGTGGGTCCGATCGCAATTGTGCGACTTTTTCTCGATGGTTGCATGTGCACAATTCAGATCATCAATTACACATTTTACATAATCGCGCAATTTTTCCTCGCTGGTTGCATGTACACAATTCAGATTATCAGTTACACATTTTACATGATCAATTACACATTTTATCTCCGACTTACAGTTGCCATTAGATTGCTTGAGTGTGTGAAACTGTCCCTTTAAGTGTGGTGGGTTGCAGGCCTCCTTTAAGAGAGCCTTGTTTTCTTTACCCCAATACACTTCTCTGTTTGGTGCCACATGTTGCTCCATCAGCACTGCACCTCGTGGTCTGGCCGTGGCCATCTTTTTCTTCAGCGCATCACTTTGTGGTTTGTGCGCCATCTTTCCTCCATCCACGATGTTGACTGCGGTGATCCTCTTCTCCCTGGATTCTGCCTCCGAAGCTGGGAAGTCGCCTCTGGATCCGATTTTCTTCCTCCGGAGTCCTGCCAATGGAGCCTGGAAGGTGCGTTTGGGTCATCTCCACGCAGTCGTGCTGAGCGGTCTGTGCCTCGGGTGCTGTGCTGGTCTGCTCTACGGTGCCGAGTCCACCCTCAGGTGAGGGCTTACTTTGCCTCTGAGCTGGAGGGGTGAAGTCTTCCCACTTCCAATGGATCTCTATCCACCTTCTGCCGAGCAGCGTTGGTCCATCACCTGCAACAATCCACAGAGGTAACTTGTGCACCGGGCCATCATGGAGTACCTTTACATTCGCGTTACCAATGTGAGGATGCTCTCCTTGGGCTTGAGTTGCTCATGGATCAGGGTTATGAGCTCCTTGTACATCTTGGTCGTTGTCTTCGTTGGTGCCAGCAAGTCCCTGATGAGGCCATAGATGGTGGGCCCACAACTGGTTAGCAGGATAGCTCTGTGCTTATCAGCCAGTGTGGCCGGGTCGTCTCCTGCCAGGTTTGCTGTGAAGAAATGTTCGAGCCTCTCCAGAAAGGCATCCCAATCATTACCTTCGGCGAACTGCTACAACGTACCAAAGGTAGCCATTTTCGCATGAAAGTTCGTAATCTCGTCGCCAATTGTTGTGTCCTTGGATGCTCTACTAATGACTCCATGAGGCAATGTGTTGTACTTGAACTGTAGTGACCTTAGTCCTTTATTTGTTAACTCCAGAGTGAGGATTGCACTTGGTGACCTGCCTTTTATATTAGGCCAGGCACACCTATACAGGTAACCTACTGTGGCACACCTTGTGGTAGTACCAACATTAGCTATGTAGGATACATGACAGAGTGCATGCAGATCAGACAGCCTCTGGACACGTGCACGGTCAGGAACAATACAAAGTAGAAGGACCACGTAATCCCGGCCCCTATAACCCTGGTCCAAGGAATTCTTCTGGACCCCCCCGAGGGCCATGTTATAACTGTGAAGAAACCGCTCTAATCAAAAAGGAGGAACAGGTAGAATGAACCCCTACCACGAACAAGATTATGACTATTGACGGGGTCCGACCTCGGAAGTCATGTGTGAGGTAGAGTATGATAACCATAGATGCCCGACTGTTTTAGGTACCGTAGGAGGCCGCGATACCAAATTTTATGGGACACGGGAGGATCTAGAACCTGCCTCAGTAGTAAACACCAATTCACACACGACGAAATGAGTGACCAGAAAGTCCTACTTAGTGGCTTTACTGGCCATAGCCTAATGGTAACGTTCCACTAAGCCGTTAGAGATAGGATTAGGGACACTATTTCTTTCAACATTCATGCCTATCCACTCCACCTGTCATGGGAGAAACAGAAATGATAGGAATTGATGTTATTAGAATTTATAATTTAGCCTATGACCCGGCCAATAGATGTATATGGAAAATGTCAGACTTAATGCAGCAATTCGAGATACCCACCGGAACATATGATGCGTGGGTGTGTTGCATGAAAACTTTCACTTTTAACCCTTCAGAAATGACCCCCTCCCCCGAACTACGGAAAATTCTAATTCAGAATGTACATGCTTTTGCTACTCATAAACATGAGTGCGATAAAATGAATACTGAAGTCCTAGTTACAGGACCCGACCCGCCCCCTCAACGACAGTATAGGATCCCAGCAGCCGACCTTTACCCACCTGTCCCGGTGGTAAAAAATACATCCTAGTAGTGGTGGATGTATTCTCCAAATGGATCGAAGCATTTCAAACTAACAATAATTCGGCCGCCACAACCGCAAAAATACTTATGGAAGAAGTGTTCTCCAGATGGGGATTGCCAGAGGGCATCGATTCTGACCAGGGAACACATTTCACAGGACAAGTTATGCAGCAGGTCATGCAATTGGCAGGGGTAAAGCAGAAATTCCATATCGCCTACCACCCGGAATCAAGCGAGTGGTAGAGTGCATGAATTGGACATTAAAAACAATGTTACGAAAATTAGTACAGCAGAGAACCACACATCCTGGAACAAGGTCCTCCCTTATGTATTAATGGCCATCTGTAACACAGTGATAGCCTCTACAGGCTATTCCGAGCTAATGACCAGAAGAGTCATGAGAGGTGTCCAAGCCTTCATGGGATTAGGTTTGAATGATATCCAGAAAACCTCTCTGTCCTCAGAGAAATACATGTCAAACTTGATCAAGTATTTGGAAGCTGCGAGAATGGCTGCCGCAGTGAAATTGGGAAACAAACATCAAAAAAGTAAGGCCTACTTTGATGGAAAGGTACACCCATGGGAACTAAAAATCAGAGATCAAGTAATGGTAAAAATCCAGAAGGAAGGAACTTTCCTTGCCTCTAAATATGACGGATCATTTAATATTATTTAATATAATGGAAAGGCTAGCGCCTCAGTGTTCAAGGTCATGGATGGCCAAGGGAAGTATAAGTGGCACCACCTTAACCAGCTAAAACCCTTTGGGAAAATAAACAGCCACATGTACCACATCATGTTAGATTCAGAAGAGATAGGGCTCGCCCCACCCGACCCAGCAGCTAACCCAATCCCAGCCAAAGGTATAATCCCCGTCTTGCCACCTATCCAAAATTTAGAGGCGGCAAGTAGTTCAGAGGAAGTCACCAAAGAAGAAGGTAATGATTCAGAAGGTGACCAGGAACCCGCCCCAGGGACACCTGACGAAGCCCGTGCCCCCCACGATGAGACGGCACCAAGTCCAACAGACGGTTTGCCACGGCGTTTCGAAGCTATGAATCATCTCGAGTCATCCCCCCCTGGCCAGGGGAAGGAAGCGAGGACAACGGTTCCCAGAGAGAGAAAGGAACACAGTCACGTGGACTAGAAAGCATCCAATACCTTTGTCTGGCTCTGCCCCGGGTTCAAGGAGATTGAGAAGACCTACTCCATAAGCAGAGCAACAGGTACTATGTTTTATTATCCTAAAGGGTGGAATCAGAACATTTTCGGGACCTATCTAACAAATGGAGCAATCAGCTGAAATATGGACTAATGATTTTGTGTTGTGTGTGTTTGTTACTGTAATTTGCATTGTAATATATCATTGTGTAAGTGGGTGTCAGGAGTCAGAGGGAGGAGACGGAGAACCCTTTATGAGATAGTAGAAGTAGTAATGAGGGGGTAACCATGGAGAGACTAATTTTGGTAATCATCCTCGCCGTGGCAGCAAAGACCCAAGGTAACACTTCTAGTCCTCCAGTACAGGTATTTTATTATGCCAATGGTACTAGAGAGACACATTCCACGATAGCCCCGACCACCATTGGGATCCCATCGACCCGCACATCCCCACCCCCCCCACCCCGCCCCGCACTACCGAGACTCCTTATAAGTGAGAATGTCCATAAATTGAACCAGGACCAAAGGGAGGTGTTGTGTTACGAGAAACTAATCAGGTTGTGTATGACAATGTACAGTATGAGTTGATATCTGTTGTACTTAACATAAATAATATTCAGTTATCCAACTGGTGCCTGGACAATTTAAGGAAATTGTATCAGGACCTGACTTCACTACTGTTGAGACAAGAAATAGAACCGAATAAGACAGAAAGTAAGAGTAGGCGGAAAAGAAGCTTTGCAAATGACATAGGTACAGCGTACAGGGCAGGAATGGCCACAGTCAATACCTTGGATATTTCTAATCTGAACGGTAAGATAAAGGGATTGATCGGACAAATAAAGCAGGTTTTAAATAGTTTAATTAATAATCAGAGACAGGTAGCAAGGCAGGAAAAAAATGACGGTAAGCTGGTGAAAAGAGTGGTCACTGTTGTGTCCTTACACACTGCTATAAATTCACACGAGGCACACTCTGTAGACAGGGTCACAGAGTGACCCTAACCTTTATTCACAGGACCAAGAAGTGATGACCCTGCGTAGGACCTCCCTTTATATACCTGGATGACCAGGTGAGGAGTGTCTCCCACAAGTTCACCACCTGTGGTCAAGGTGTGCCTTTCTTGGGTGTATACAGTATACAGTGTCGTTACATGAAGGTTACAGTTACATGAAGGTTACAAACATGACATCACCTCCCCCCCAACGTCTTATGGGGTCAAAGATTAAGTCTTTCGGGCGGTCGACGATCTCTCATGGAGCGCCGCAGTTGGGGCTCTGGTTGTTGAGCCTTGGCATGCGTCTCTGTCATCTGTGGTGATTCCGGCTTGTCCGGGCTGGCCGCAGGGACTGTGCATACTGGTGAATGTCCTTGTTACTCGTTCACTGGCGGTGGTGTGGGTGACATCTCATGATCTTCCTCAGGTTCCTCAGTGTCCATGCTGAACCTTTTTTTTATTTGGTCCAGATGCTTGTGGCATATCTGTCCATTGTTAAGTCTGACCACTATGACCCTATTCCCCTCTTTGCCAATTACAGTACCCTCAAGCCACTTGGGCCCCAAAGCATGATTAAGAACAAATACAGGGTCATCGATTTCTATACATCTCCCCTTTGAGTTACGGTCATGGCACTCATTTTGGGACTGGCGCTTGCCCTCAACAATGTCTGACAGGACTGGATGAATGAGGGACAGCCGAGTTTTAAGTGTGCATTTCATGAGTAGTTCCGCGGGCGAGACTCCTGTGAGCGAGTGCGGTCAGGACCTATAGGCCAGCAGGAGGCGCGATAGGCGGCATTGAAGGGAGAGTCCTTGAATCCGGAGCATACCTTGTTTTATGACTTGGACCGCACGTTCCGCCTGGCCATTGGAAGCCGGCTTGAACGGTGCTATCCTGACATGTTTGATGCCATTACCCGACATGAACTCCCGGAATTCATTGCTAGTGAAACACGGGCTGTTGTCGCTAACTAGGATGTCCAGCAAGCCGTGGGTCGCAAAGACCGCACGCAGACTCTCCACAGTGGTGGATGCCGTGCACGAATTCAATATGATGCACTCGATCCATTTCGAGTACGCATCAACAACAATGAGAAACATTTTTCCCATGAACGGGTCCGCGTAGTAAATGTGAATACGTGACCATGGCTTGGTGGGCCAGGGCCACGGGCTGAGTGGGGCCTCCCTGGGGGCATTGCCCAGCTGGGCACAGGTCGTGCACCTGTGAACACAGTGTTCCAGGTCTGAGTCAATTCCCGGCCATCATACATGTGACCGGGCAATGGCCTTCATTAGCACAATGCCTGGGTGCTCGCTGTGGAGTTCCCTGATGAATGCTTCCCTTCCCTTCTGGGGCATGACTACCCGGCTGCCCCATAGTAGGCAGTCGGCTTGGATGGAGAGCTCATCCATCCGTCTGTGAAACGGTCTGACCTCCTCAGGGCATGCTCCATGTGTGGGCGCCCAATCCTCAGTCAGGACACATTTCTTAATCAAGGATCGGAGGGGATCTCTGTTGGTCCAGATTTTGATCTGGTGGGCTGTGATGGGGGAGCCTGCGCTGTCGAAAGCATCGACAGCTATGACCATCTCAGCACTTTGCTCCGCTGCCCCCTCGGTGGTGGCCAGTGGAAGCCTGCTGAGCGCGTCAGCGCAATTTTCAGTGCCTGGCCGGTGCCGTATGGTGTAGTCATACGCAGCCAGCGTGAGAGCCCATCGCTGTATGCGAGCTGACGCATTGGCATTGATAGCTTTGCTGTCAGACAACAGGGATGTTAATGGCTTGTGGTCCGTTTCTAACTTGAACCTTCTGCGAAAAAGGTACTGGTGCATCTTTTTCACCCCGTAGACACATGCGAGTGCTTCCTTTTCAACCATCCCATATCCCCTTTCTGCTTGGGAGAGCGACCTGGAGGCATAAGCCACAGGTTGGAGTTGGCCCTCATCATTACTCTGCTGCAACATGCACCCAACCCCATAGCATGATGCATCACATGTCAAAACCAATTTCTTACAGTGGTTGTACAGGGTCAACAGCTGATTAGAACAAAGCAGGTTCCGCGCCCGATTGAAAGCCCATTCCTGACAGTCCCCCCAAAACCAATTACAACCCTTACGCAGGAGCACGTGTAGCGGCTCCAACAATGTGCTTAGTTCGGCAGAAAGTTCCCGAAATAGTTCAAGAGTCCCAGAAATGAACGCAACTCCGATGTGTTGCTGGGCCTGGGCGCACGATGGATTGCCTCTGTTTTGGATTCGGTGGGCCGAATCCCGTCTGCAGCAACCCTCCTGCCCAAAAACTCTACCTCTGGGGCCAAAAACACACACTTGGACTTCTTTAGTCGCAGGCCTACCCGGTCCAGTCAGCGTAGCACCTCCTCCAGGTTGTGGAGGTGTTCCTCGGTGTCTCGACCCATGATAAGGATGTCATCCTGAAATACGATTGTTCCGGGGATGGATTGAGCAGGCTTTCCATGTTCCTTTGAAAGATAGCAGCTGCTGAACGAATGCCAAACGGACACCTGTTGTAGACAAACAGCCCCTTGTGCGTGGTAATGGTGGTCAGTAGCTTGGATTCTTCGGCCAGTTCCTGGGTCATGTAGGCTGAAGTGAGGTCCAACTTGGTGAATAGCTTGCCACCTGCCAGCGTGGCAAAAAGATCCTCCGCTCTCGAAAGCAGGTATTGGTCTTGTTGTGACACTCGGTTGATAGTGGCCTTGTAGTCGCCACAGATCCTGACCGAGCCATCCATTTTTAGGACAGTGACGATGGGGCTTGCCCAGTCGCTGAATTCAACGGATGAAATTATGCCCTCTCTCAGCAACCAACTCACTCTCAATTTTCTCCCGTATCACATACGACACAGCTCTGGCTTTATGGTGCACTGGTCTGGCGTCCGGGGTGATGAGTATCGCTACTTTGGTACCTTTGAAAGTCCCGACACCAGTGACTCAAATTTCTGTAGGACCTGTGAGCATGAACTTCGCTCCACAGATGAAATGGCATGCACATCCCCTCATTTCCAGTTTATCTCGGCTAGCCAGCTCCTCCCCAAAAGCGCGGGACCATTTCCCGGGACAATCCAGAGTGGCAGCCAGTTTTCTGATCCATTATGTGTGACCACCAACATTGCACTGCCTAGCACTGGGATGATCTCTTTGGTGTATGTCCGTAATTGCATGTCAATGCGTTCTAGTTTGGGTCTGCTAGCTCTGAGTGGCCATAGTTTCTTGAATTGTTGGACACTCATAAGTGACTGGCTGGCCTCTGTGTCCAGCTCCATGCGTACCGGGATGCCATTTATAGGACTTTCATCATCATAGGTGGCGTTTTTGTATATGAGCTGTGGATGTTTGCCACCTGAACCCGCTGAACTTCAGCGTCCATTGCTGTGTCCCAAGCATCACCCTGCCTTGTAGACCCCTCTTGTGGTTCATCTGCCTTGTAAATTAGCCTTGCTGCGGGCTTCCTGGACATTCTGGCAAAATGTCCACTGAAGTTACAATTTCTACAGCTGAATTGTTGAAACCTGCAGGTTTATGCAGCATATCTGCCCCCGCACCTCCAGCATGAGCTGAGATTGTTGTGAACAAAAGAGCTGTTACCAGGCATTCCTTTCTGATTGTCTCTTTGATTACTCTTGAGCACTCTGTTAGTGGGTGTCAATGGCCCCATCCCGGGACATATTGTCCCTTGTGATGGTGTAAATGTCCTTTCAACCTGCCATTGTCTTTGTTGAGGACCCACTCTAGAGTCTGTTACTGCCCTTGCCTTCCTGCGGGGTTCTGAGTCGCATTTACAATGTTAACTCCCTGCTCCATCGCCACGTTGGAAGCAGAGTTGCGCGCGTATATCATCTTGGTTTTCTCCTCCCCTGCAATGAATGTTTAGCCATCAACACCGCTGCTTCCAAGGCCAAGTCCTTGGTCTCAATTAGCTTTCTGAAAATCCCAGCATGACCAATGCCCTCAATGAAGAAATCCCGTAACATCTCCCCCCTGCAGGCGTCTGTGAACTTACAGAGGCTGGCCAAGCGCCGAAGATCCGCAACGAAGTCCGGTATGCTCTGTCCTTCCCGACATCAGCGTGTATAGAATTGGTGTCGGGCCATGTGTATACTGCTCGCCGGTTTGAGGTGCTCACCGATCAGTTTGCTGAGCTCCTCAAAGGTTTTGGCTGCCGGCTTCTCGGGTGCGAGCAGGTCTTTCATCAACACATACGTCTTAGGTCCACAGCTGGTCAGTAGGTGCGCCCTTCGCTTGTCAGCCATTGCCTCTCCCAGCCAGTCCTTCGTGACAAAGCTCTGCTGGAGCCTCTCAATGAAATCGTCCCAGTCCTCACCAACACCGTACCGTTCCTCTGTGCTACCGGTTGCCATTCTCGTGAGTTGTTGATTCCCGTTTCTCGTCGCCAAATGTTGTGTCCTTACACACTACTTTGAATTCATACCGAGGCACATTCTGCAGACAATGTCACTCTGTGACCCTAACCTTTATTCACAGGACCAAGAAGTGATGACCCTTTGTGGGACCTCCCTTTATATACCTGGATGACCAGGTGAGGAGTGTCTCCCACAAGTTCACCCCCTGTGGTCAAGGTGTGCATTTCTGAGGTGCATACAGTATACAGTGTTGTTACATGAAGGTTACAGTTACAGGAAGGTTACAAACATGACAGGTCACCATATTGGAAAGTCACGCTCAGACTATCAACCAATTAATCAATGTTGCCAAGAAAGCAGAGAACCAAACTCAGGCGCAAGTTTTGTGTCATATTTATGGGAAAATCTGCAGGAAGTCAAAGAGGGTAGAGTCCCCACCTGGATCAATAATACCCAAATTCAGAGTCTGACCTCGAACAAGGAACCCCATCCTCCAGATGGATGCCAGCTACGAAAACACTGCACAGTGTGGTTTCAAGACCAGCACCGCCGAGAACTGTACTCTGACCATTGAATGTGAAGGCCCAAACATTTGTCAGGAGTGCTTATTTGGGAAATGGGACTTATTGTTTCACCGCCACTGAAAGGACCTACCATTATGAAACACAAATTTGCCAGATACCCAGACCAAGCTTCTGCACTCACCCGTTGAGACCTATGAGAATTGGAAACAAAGAAATTATTAATATTGAAAGAAGAGGACAAGTACAAAGAGGACCCCGTATCAAAGCCGAAACCCTACTGTGATCAAATCATATATATGATGATTGATCAAAGGGAGGAATGTGGAAGTACAGGCCATAAGGTCACTGGTCTGGGCAGCCAAAGCGGAGCCAATTTCCCCCAACACAAAGACCAAGTATTTCAGCAGGAAAGAAGCTAATCACCTCAGACTTACTGGCACCAACTCGATGAGTTAGAACAGGAATATTGCATGAAAAGTAGGGTATAAAGATAGACAGGTTTGGACAATCCATAGCGAGGACCGAGGAGTAACACTCGGCAGAAATAGCCATCAGGGAAGAGACCCTTGATGGAACAGTGTTAGGACGGACTGATCATCTGCGGACCTATTGGGTAAAAGTGGTGAGTCTTCTGTATTAAACGAACATTAATGGTACCGCCATTGTCTAGTGTGTCATTTGGTATTTGACTCAAGAACTGTCGCAGGCAACTACTAGTCACATGGCTAGCGAAATTGCCGTTCGAGCAACAGAGATTGCTGAGCAGGTCTCCGCCTCAAGACACAGTGGCCAGGAGTGGGAAGCAGTGCTGGAAAAAGTTTAATGATCTTTCGAGGGTCGTTAGAGTGAGTACAATTTTTATTGATGCACTCCTTCATTACTTAAATTATAAATTTGACACATTATTTGTTCTCATGCTGTTGCTGTCTCTCAGCACTCTATGGGTTGCCTCCTAAAATGCATGACACATAGGTAGGATTAGTGTGGCACCCTATTTGCCATAAATAATCTTACACATTATTAAGATTTGTAAGATGTTTCCGCACTTCGATGTCCTCTTGATTAACCACGTGCAATTTCCAAGGCCATGAAACAGAGGACTGTATTACATTCAGACAGTATGGTATAAGTACTTTGGTGGCTATCTGTGTGTGCCACAAGAACAAATGGACCCTCTGGTAACCATTCCCATTTTCATCTTTGCAGGCAAAGAAGTCCCATAACTGCCGCAAACAAATGTGGATAAGCGGCAGTCCGCCTCAGACCCTGCCACTTACGGACCTGGAGGAGTGAGTGGTAGGCCTCATCAGCAGCTCAGGTCGGGCAACTACCAGTGGTGGCACTGACCCCCGCTTGCATACTGAGGGTAAGTCCTGCACACTGCCTGGGCTGTGTTGTGTTGGGGCAATGTGATGCAGTGTCTGTTGACTAGGGTTGGGGCAATGTAATGCAGTGTCTCTGGACTAGATATAATGGAGTAGCGGCAGTCCTTCAAATGAGCCTGTGCTATGTCGCCTTCCTCATGTCACCCTGCCCCTCCCCTGCTGCTAACCACTAGTCTGTTGCTTTCTACTTCCAATCACAGGTGCCGCATCCCTCGGATCAACCCTCCACATCAGGCCATCATGTGGAGGAGGAGGAGGAAGAGGAGTTGACAGAGCAGCCGACTCCGGGGGAGGTGGGGAGGCAGATGCATTCTGCACGTCTTTTTCCACTGGCAAACACCTCGTCCGAGGATGATCAAACATTCCCGGGCTTTGAGATCTCTGATGCTCCTGGGACTAGTGGCATGCAGCAACACAGTTCTGGGGTCGAATCCCGTATGCCATCTCTCCGGAGGGTGAGTCGGCAAAGTCGGTCTACTGACAGACAGGCAGACGTGGAACTGGACATGCTGGGAATGCCCAGGGAGAGCATCCAGCTTACCCGTCAGCTCCTTGATGTCCTGGGTAGGATTCCCGCGACCATCGAGAATCTCACTGCGATCATAACGGAGGTAGGGTCGCAGATTGTCGGCACGAGCCCTCTGACAACGTTACTGCATGCCATTGTGGTGCCACTTTGGGGACGAGGAGCACACGAGGGAGCGGGGTTAAGGGTAAGGGGGGGGGGCGGGGGTTGAAGCCGGTGGTAAAAGATAGTGGGGCAAGGGTGTTGGTTATAATGTTGTTGTTGGTTAATCAAACTTTAATCACAATTTATGTTATTTTATTAAAGTTTCAACATTTTCAAATTATGTTAACAAAGTTATAAAAATTTACAATGTTTCATAAATTCTTTTGTTCACCTTAACCATTCCTGTGTAATGTCTCATTTGCAGAATAAGAGGGGGAATAGTGAACATGGTGAGATAGAGTGGCCAGGCAACGGTCACTCTTCAAGCAAAGTGTTCAAATATCAGCTGCTGACGTAAGGCTTTTGCAGCGGCAAAATTTCCACGATGCCTCCCCTGTGGTTGTGGTGGAGGTGGTGGTGGCATGGGTTCCTCGCCCGACTCCTCTTCCTCGTCCTTCTCCTCCTTCTCCCCCCGAGGTGGTCCTACAATCCCCATTGACAAATTCTGTCCCCTCATAATGGCTAAGTTGTGTAGCATGCAACACACCACAATGAATATTTCAGGCAGCCTCCAGAGTGGTCCAGGAATCATGTGCTGCTTGAGCACTCCAATTGTCTGTTCGATGATGTTGCATGTGGCTGCATGGCTCTCATTATAGCGATGCTTCCGTCCGAGGGTTCCGGAGGGGGGGGAGTCATGAGCCAAGTGGCGAGGTCGTAACCTTTGTCCCCGAGCATCCAACTCAGGCCTTGTTGATACTGGAACAGGCCTCAGATAGTGCTCTCACACAAGATGAAAGCATCATGGCTGCTCCCTGGATATTGGGCATTGACTGCCATGATGCGCTGAGTATGGTCGCAGACAATTTGAACGTACCCTTTTGGTTTCGGTCAACCTCTGGATTCTGTAAAGGTGCTCACAGGGCGATGTGCATACGGTCATGGGCACCCTGAACTTGGGGAAGCCAGCAAATCGTCCAAAACCTGCAGCCCTCTCATTTTGGGCCTCCTTGGTCATTGGGAAGTTTATGAAGTCCATCCTGCATGTTTACAGTGCAGTTGCAGCAATGCAGCAATGTGTAGCGTGCGGTGAGATGGAGCATATGTCCCCCGCTGATGCCTGAAAGGAGCTGGAGGCATAGAAGGCAAATGCCGCAGTCACCTTCATCTCGGTAGATGCAGTCCTGGTGCCGCTGGTAGGCCTGCCTCTATGAGCTGGCATTTTCTGTGTCTGCGCTTCTTTCATAGTGCAGCCCCAATCTTTTAAAGTCTTAAATGTCCTTTAAAACAAACTATAAACTCAAACTTCACAATGAAAAGTATGTAGTAACGCAGCGTTCTTCTCCCAATGCTTTTAATTACTCAGAACTCTGACTTTCTCCTCCGTTTACAAGATGGCGCCGTTAGCGCCCGGGGTGCGACTGCTTTTTCTGGGCGGGTTCCCGGGCGGACGCTAAATTGGGCGATATGCTCGAAAGTTCCGCCCGGGGCACTAGCGCAGCGATGCACAACGATTTACGCCATCCAAATAGTGAAAACAGTGGGTGGTGCTAAATGTTGGCGCTGCTGCAAAACCATTACCGAAAGTTCCGCCCAGGCGCTAAATCTTGTGCACCTCGTTTCACACCAAAAAAAACATTGTTTTTACACCCCGCCCAGGCGCTAAACGGGGTGCGAATTAGTGAAAAATCCAGCACCTTGTGCTTAAATTCCATACACGGCAGAAAAGTTTACTTGCATCTAATTTATCCAAATCTTTTATAATTTTAAAGACTTCTCCTCACAGTTGTCTCTTTTCAAGAGAGAAAGGACCCAGAGTCGTCAATCTTTCCTCATATGTCATTCTCTTAAGTTCTAGGATCAACTGTATAGCTATTTTCTGTACCCTCTTTAATAATTGAATATTCTTTTTGAAATAGGGAGACCAAAACTGCAAGCACTACTTCAGATGTGATCTCACTCGGGCCAAATGTTTAAAAATGTTTCATATATATCTGCCAAGTATGAACTACTGATCAGTCAGCTGATGGGTGTAACCAGCTTAAATCCATTTTAAAAACAGTCCTACAGACAGTACATTGAGCTAGTTATTTATAAGCCAAACAACATGTTGGAAGCAGAAAAAAGAACATCCATTGCTAACCAGTGACCGATGCTGGAAAGTGTGAATGTTTGGGTATTAGGTGAGGACTGATTTGAGACTTGTTTATGATGCATTCCATGGTAAAACAGCCTTCTATCACCTACTGTAAAGGCTCACACATGAACTTAGGTGAGATATTGGGAGAGTCACCACCTTCAGGAGAGGAGTAAAGAAAACTGAGGGGCAAAATAAAAACAACTAAGAGTGCAAGTTACCCTGCCACCAAATAACATGCACTTTTGTTATTTTTCTCTGCCCATTAACTATTCTTTTTAGATATCTTATACAGATGAATTATCTCTAGGATTAAAATGTTTGTTAACAAAGCCAATGTTATTAAGTGCTTTGGGATGCATAAAAAAAGTTTTTGTGATCCTCTGTACATTGTAAATCCGATAGAACACCACAGAAAAGTAACAGGTTTGGATGGGCTGAAGTGGAGAGAGTGGCAGAAGAAAAATTTATTCGACATTGGAACTCCATTTGATGCAATGGATCGACACTGATCTGGAAGTAGCAGAAGGGAAGGTGATCACAAATGCTTTTCTCCTTCATTGGAGGGTGGATGATCCTCACCTACATCTATAAGAACATAAAAAATAAGAGTAGGCGGCCATTTGGCCCTTCAAGCCTGCTCCACCATTCAATGATCATGGTTGATCTTCTACCTCAATTCCACCTTCCCCACCAGCCCATATCGCTCAAGTCCATTAGTATCCAAAAACCTATTGATCTCTGTCTTGCATATATTCAACGACTGAGCATCCACAGCTCTCTGGAGTAGAAAATTCCAAAGACTCACAACGTATTGAGTGAAGAAATTTCTCCACATCTCAGTCCTAAATGGCTAACACCTTATTTTGAGACTATGACCCCTAGTTCTAGGTTTCTCTTCCCACACACGCATCGTTACCTCTGGTGTCCCCCAAGGATCTATCCTTGGCCCCCCTCCTATTTCTTATCTGCATGCTGTCCCTCGGCGACATCATCCTAAAACAGCGTCAGTTTTCACATGTACGCTGGACTACCTCATCACCATTTCTCTTGACGTCTCCACTGTCTCCAAATGGTCAGACTGCTAGTCCGACACCCAGTACTGGATGAGCAGAGATTTCCTACAACTAAATATTGGGAAGACCTAAACCATTATATTAAGTCCCTGACACAAACTCCATTCCCTAGCTACCAACTCCATCCTTCTCCCTGGCCTTTGTCTGAGGCTGAACCAGACTGTTCATAACCTTGGTGTCATATTTGACCCTGAAATGAGCTTCTGACCACATATCTGCGGCATAACTAAGACTGCCTATTTTCACCTCTGTAACATTGCCCATCTCTGCGCCTGCCTCAGCTCATCTGCTTCTGAAACCCTCAACCATGCCTTTGTTACCTCTGGACTTGACTATTTCAACGCACTCCTGGCTGGCTTCCCACATTCTACTGTGTAAACTTGGGGTCATCCAAAACTTGGCTGCCTATGTCCTAACTCACACGAAGTCCTGTTTACTCACCACCACTGTGCTCGCTGACCTACATCGTCTCCCAGTTAAGCAACGCCTTGATTTTTAAAATTCTCATCTTTGTTTTCAAATCGCTCCATGGCCTTGCCCCTCCCCATTTCTGTAATCTCCTCCAGCCCTACACTCCTCCCACCCCCCCGCCCAAGATATCTGCACTCCTCTAATTCTGGCCTTTTGAGCATCCCTGATTTTAATTGCTCAACCATTGGTGGCTGTGCCTTCAGCTGCCTAGGCCCTAAAGCTCTGGAATTCCCTCCTTAAACCTCTCTTTCTTCCTTTAAGATGCTCCTTAAAACCTACCTCTTTGACCAAGCTTTTAGTCATCTGCCCTAAATTCTCCTATGTGGCTCAGTGTCCAAAGTTTGTTTTATAACACTCCTATGAAGCGCCTTGGGTCATTTTATTATGATAAAGGGCTATATAAATACAAGTTGTTATCGTAGACTCCCCAGCCAAGGGAAACATCCTCTCAACATCTACCCTGTCAAACCCCTTAAGAATTTTATATGTTTCAATGAGATCACCTCTCATTCTTCTAAACTGTCGGAAATATAGGCCGGGTCTACTCAATCTCTCCTCATATGACAATCCCATCATGTCAGGAATCAGTCTACTGAACCTTTATCGCACTCCCTCGAAGGCAAATATATCCCTTCTGAAGGCAAGGAAGCCAAGGGGGAGAAACTTGCGTTGCTTGCATCTCTCATTGGGGCGCAAACAAATTCTTGTCTGGGGCGTGGGGGCGTGGGGCCCTGTGCTCTCACCAGCCCTACATGCCTCTCGCCGATATTGCACCCCACTTCCTTTCGGGGGCGATAACCCCAATTTAGCTGCTGGGGCGGGACTGCTGGAACTGTGCAGGAAGTCTGGCCTTGCAGCGGTTACTGCCCCCAAACAGGGCTGTACTGAATTTCGCCCCCCAAAACTGCACACTACATCGTGTGTGGACTCATCAAAGCCCTATACAACTGTACTAAGACTTCCTAACTCTTATACTCCAATCCTTTTATAATAAAGGCTACCATATCATTTGAGCGATAAGGGAGTAAAGGGTTATGGGGAGCAGACAGGGAAGTAGAGCTGAGCCCATGATCAGATCAACCATGATCTGATCAACCATGATCTTACTGAATGGTGGAGAGGCTCGAAGGGCCAAATAGCTTACTCCTGCTCCTATTTCATATTGTTCTTATGTTCTTAATTGCTTTCCTAATTGCTTGCTGTACCTGCATGTTAATTGTTATGTTCATCATAATGCAGTGTAACTGAGTACTGCAGACATGAGTATGTGTGACCTTAGCTCCTTTATTCAAACTCCAGAGTGTTGGTACAGCGTGGGAGGCTTGCTCATATACAGTGCTCCCAAGGGATGCTGGGATCCCTTGGGACTCCAACAGGTATGCCCTCTGGTAGCGGTATGATACAAGTTGCATAGGGTTGCATACATAACATTAACTTTCTGTGATCCGTGCACAAGGACACCCAGGTCCCTCCGAATACCAACATTTCCAATCTCGAACCATTTAAAAATATTCTGCTTTTCTATTTTTCCTACCAAAGTGTATAACTTCACATTTCTCCACGTTATATTCCATCTGCCATGTTCCTGCCCACTCACTTAACCTGTCTGTATCCCTTTGCACCCAACTCACAATTTACTTTCCCACCTAACTTTGTATCATCAGAAAACTTGGATACATGACACTCGGTCCCCTCATCCAAGTCATTAATATAGATTGTAAATAGCTGAGGCCCGAGCACTGATCCGTGCGGTACCCCACGAGTTACAGCCTGCCAACCTGAAAATGACCTGTTTATTCCTAATGTTTTCTGTCTGTTAACTAATCCGCAATCTGTGCTAATATATTACATAAGAACGTAAGAATTAGGAGGAGTAGGCCATACGACCCCTCAAGCCTGCCCTGCCATTCAATAAGATCATGGCTGATCTTCGACCTCAACTCCACTTCCCGGCTGATCCCCATAATTCCTTGCTTCTCCAGAGACCAAAAATCTATCGATCTCAGCTTTGAATACAGTCAATGACTCATCATCCACAGCCCTTTGAGGTAGAGAATTCCAAAGATCCATAACCTTCAGTGAAGAAATTCCTCCTCATGTCAGTCTTAAATGGCCGACATTTTAAAAAATGCTAATCTGAATTACTAGGTTGTGGCCTCCACCCTGTGTCTCCCCACAAAAGTACGGCTGAGATGGAGAACTCTGTCGTGTAGGGATTGTGCTGCCCACTACCATGATGTAGCAAATCAATGCCAGACACCGCTAAGTGATCCCACAATCAACTGATCAGACCAATGCTCTACAGTTCTACCACATCCAGTCAACAACTAACGGGAGGAGGAGGTACCATGCACAATGATGACAAAGCCCAGCACGAGTGCAAAAGACAAGACTCATGAATTTTCAACCATCTTCAGCTAGAAATGGATGATCTAGCTTGGCCTCGTCCGGAGGTCCCCACCATTACAGAATTCAGTCTTCAGCTAATTCGATTCACTCCACTTGATAAAGAAACGGCTGAGTGCACTGGATATAGCAAAAGCTATGGGCTCTGACAACATCCTGGCTGTTGTGCTGAAGGCTTGTGCTCCAGAACTAGCTGTGCCTCTAGCCAAGCTGTTCCAGTATAGATACAACACTGGCATCAACCCAACAATGTAGAAAATTGCCCAGGCAAGTCCTATCCACAAAAGCAAAACAAATCCAATTCAGCCAATTACCAACCTATCAGCCTACTCTCAATCATCAGCAAAGTGATGGAGTCATCGATAGTGTCATCAAGCAGCACTTATTGACCAATAACCTGCTTGCTGATGCTCAGTTTGGGTTCTGCAAGGACGACTCGGCTCCGGGCCTCATTGTAGCCTTGTTCCAAACATTGACAGAAGAGCTGAATTCCAGAGGTGAGGTGAGAATGACTGCCCTCGACATCAAAGCAGCATTTGACTGAATGTGGCATCAAGGAGCCCTAGTAAAATTGAAGTCAATGGGAATCAGGGGGAAAACTCTCCAATGGGTGGAGTCACACCTAGCACAAAGGAAGATGGTTGTGGATCTTGGAGACTAATCATCTCAGCCCCAAAACATCATTGCAGATATTCCTCAGGGCAGTGTCCTAGGCCCAACCATCTTCAGCTGCTTCATCAATAACCTTCCCATCATCATAAGATCATAAGTGGGGATGTTCGCTGATGATTGCAGTGTTCAGTGTCATTCGCAGCTCCTCAGATAATGAAGCAGTCCGTGTCCACGTGCAGCAATATGGACAACATTCAAGCTTCGGCTGGGAAGTGGCAAGTAACATTTACGCCACGCAAGTGCCAGTCAATGACCATCTCCAACAAGAGAGAGTATAACCACCTCTCCTGGACATTCACTGGCATTACCATCGCCGAGCCGAATCTTCCACCATCAACATCCTGGGGGGTCACCAGAATTGACCAGAAACGTAACTGGACCTGCCACATAAATACTGTGGTTACAAGAGCAGGTCAGAGGCTGGGTATTCTGCAGCGAGTGATTCACTTCCTGACTCCCCAAAGCATTACCACCATCTACAAGGCACAAGTCAGGAGTGATGGAATACTCTCCACTTGCCTGGATGAGTGCAGTTCCTGCAACACTCAAGAAGCTCGACACCATCCAGGATAAAGCAGCCCGCTTGATTGGCGCTCCATCCACCACCTTCAACATTCACTTCCACCACCACTGGTACACCGTGTCTGCTGTGTGTACCATCTACAAGATTCACTGCAGCATCTTCCAAACCTGCCACATCTACCACCCAGAAGGATAAGGGCAGCAGGCACATGGGAGAACCACCACCTCCAAGTTACACACCATCTTGACTTGGAAATATATCTCCATTCCTTCATTGTCGCTGGGTCAAAATCCTGGAACTCCCTCACGAACAGCACTTTGGGAGTATCTTCACCACACGGACTGCAGCAGCTCAAGAAGGCAGCCCACCACATCCTTCCCAAGGGCAATTAGGGATGGGCAATAAATGTTGCCCTTGCCAGCAATGCCCACATCCCATGAATTAATTTAAAAAATGTTCTTTTTCCTATTTAAATTAAAGCTTGCATTTTGGGATTTTTGATCTTAGTCCTTGTTGGAAAGGATTTGGGAATAAGTTGCACTTAAATGTGCTTTAAAGCAAAAACGAATTTGAACAGGTTTTAAAAATGACCAGACATCGAAGATGTGCATTAAAGCCAATGAGCCAGCTTGTGGCATGTTGCAGCTCGCAGTCTATTTCGAACTGAAGCAATGAAAGTCAATTCTCTCATCAGGTTTATCCAGTCAGGAAGGCCTTTATTCACTTTGAGAATAGCAAATGCTTTATTTAAACCCAAACTCCTTAGCGCAATGGGAAGAGGTGAAAATACAGATAGGTTTTATTGACAGGACTACTGATGAACCATTGATTGGAGGAGTTAGAGGGTCAACCCTCCCATAGTTAGGAAGGACATTAGCTTGGATGGTGTGGAATCTATATGGGTAGAGCTGCAGAACACCAAAGGGCAAAAAACGTTAGTGGGAGTTGTGTACAGACCTCCAAACAGTAGTAGTGATGTTGGGGAGGGTATCAAACAGGAAATTAGGGGTGCATGCAATAAAGGTGCAGCAGTGATAATGGGCGACTTTAATATGCACATAGATTGGGCGAGCCAAACTGGAAGTAATACGGTGGAGGAGGATTTCCTGGAGTGCATAAGGGATGGTTTTCGAGACCAATATGTCGAGGAACCAACTAGGGGGGAGGCCATCTTAGACTGGGTGTTGTGTAATGAAGAGAGGATTAATTAGCAATCTCATTGTGCGAGGCCCCTTGGGGAAGAGTGACCATAATATGGTGGAATTCTGCATTAGGATGGAGAATGAAACAGTTAATTCAGAGACCATGGTCCAGAACTTAAAGAAGGGTAACTTTGAAGATATGAGGTGTGAATTGGCTGGGATAGATTGGCGAATGATACTTAAGGGGTTGACTGTGGATGGGCAATGGCAGACATTTAGAGACCGCATGGATGAACTACAACAATTGTACATTCCTGTCTGGCGTAAAAATAAAAAAGGGAAGGTGGCTCAACCGTGGCTATCAAGGGAAATCAGGGATAGTATTAAAGCCAAGGAAGTGGCATACAAATTGGCCAGAAATAGCAGTGAACCCAGGGACTGGGAGAAATTTAGAACTCAGCAGAGGAGGACAAAGGATTTGATTAGGGCAGGGAAAATGGTGTACGAGAAGAAGCTTGCAGGAAACATTAAGGCGGATTGCAAAAGTTTCTATAGGTATGTAAAGAGAAAAAGGTTCGTAAAGACAAACGTAGGTCCCCTGCAGTCAGAATCAGGGGAAGTCATAACTGGGAACAAAGAAATGGCAGACCAATTGAACAAGTACTTTGGTTCGGTATTCACTAAGGAGGACACCAACAACCTTCCGGATATAAAAGGGGTCAGAGGGTCTAGTAAGGAGGAGGAACTGAGGGAAATCTTTATTAGTCGGGAAATTGTGTTGGGGAAATTGATGGGATTGAAGGCCGATAAATCCCCAGGGCCTGATGGACTGCATCCCAGAGTACTTAAGGAGGTGGCCTTGGAAATAGCGGATGCATTGACAGTCATTTTCCAACATTCCATTGACTCTGGATCAGTTCCTATCGAGTGGAGGGTAGCCAATGTAACCCCACACTTTAAAAAAAAAGGAGAGAAAACAGGGAATTATAGACCGGTCAGCCTGACCTCAGTAGTGGGTAAAATGATGGAATCAATTATTAAGGATGTCATAGCAGTGCATTTGGAAAATGGTGACATGATAGGTCCAAGTCAGCATGGATTTGTGAAAGGGAGATCATGCTTGACAAACCTTCTGGAATTTTTTGAGGATGTTTCCAGTAAAGTGGACAAGGGAGAACCAGTTGATGTGGTATATTTGGACTTTCAGAAGGCTTTCGACAAGGTCCCACACAAGAGATTGATGTGCAAAGTTAGAGCACATGGGATTGGGGGTAGTGTACTGACATGGATTGAGAACTGGTTGTCAGACAGGAAGCAAAGAGTAGGAGTAAATGGGTACTTTTCAGAATGGCAGGCAGTGACTAGTGGGGTACCTCAAGGTCCTGTGCTGGGGCCCCAGCTATTTACACTGTACATTAATGATTTAGACGAGGGGATTAAATGTAGTATCTCCAAATTTGCGGATGACACTAGGTTGGGTGGCAGTGTGAGCTGCGAGGAGGATGCTATGAGGCTGCAGAGTGACTTGGATAGGTTAGGTGAGTGGGCAAATGCATGGCAGATGAAGTATAATGTGGATAAATGTGAGGTTATCCACTTTGGTGGTAAAAACAGAGAGACAGACTATTATCTGAATGGTGACAGATTAGGAAAAGGGGAGGTGCAATGAGACCTGGGTGTCATGGTACATCAGTCATTGAAGATTGGCATGCAGGTACAGCAGGCGGTTAAGAAAGCAAATGGCATGTTGGCCTTCATAGTGAGGGGATTTGAGTACAGGGGCAGGGAGGTGTTGCTACAGTTGTACAGGGCCTTGGTGAGGCCACACCTGGAGTATTGTGTACAGTTTTGGTCTCCTAACTTAAGGACATTCTTGCTATTGAGGGAGTGCAGCAAAGATTCACCAGACTGATTCCTGGGATGGTGGGACTGACCTATCAAGAAAGACTGGATCAACTGGGCTTGTATTCACTGGAGTTCAGAAGAATGAGAGGGGACCTCATAGAAATGTTTAAAATTCTGACGGGTTTAGACAAGTTAGATGCAGGAAGAATGTTCCCAATGTTGGGGAAGTCCAGAACCAGGGGTCACAGTCTAAGGATAAGGAGTAAGCCATTTAGGACCGAGATGAGGAGAAACTTCTTCACCCAGAGAGTGGTGAACCTGTGGAATTCTCTACCACAGAAAGTAGTTGAGGCCAATTCACTAAATATATTCAAAAGGGAGTTAGATGAAGTCCTTACTACTCGGGGGATCAAGGGGTATGGCGAGAAAGCAGGAAGGGGGTACTGAAGTGCATGTTCAGCCATGAACTCATTGAATGGTGGTGCAGGCTAGAAGGGCTGAATGGCCTACTCCTGCACCTATTTTCTATGTTTCTATTAGCTGGGACAATCTGCCAGCCAGTTGGGCCTGGGAGGAAGTCTAGCCTAGCGAGGAGCAACTCACTCATGAAGCCCAGAGCTCATTAAGATCAGAAGGCTAAGTAGTAAAAAGTTAAGCCAACCAGTTAATGGGGATAGTGTGGAGTATTTATTAATTTTCTTATTCTCAGGGAGAGTTTTGCAATTAGTTGAATCAAGGGGAGATTAGTTTACATCTGTTACTCTGTACTTTCATTAGCTATCTGTAAAATAAATTAGTGGTTTGTATCTGGCCTCATCTTACCAAGTGTTTGTCCGTCTTTGGAAAGTTTAGAGAAGCACACAAGGGCACGTGTGATCCAGTCCCAATCACATTGTTATACCCGGGTTACGCAATCGTATAATTAGATTTTGGATACTCCTGAATTTAAGCCACTCACACTGCCTACAAGAGTGACCAATACCACTGTGCCCAAGAGAATATCTGAGGCAGACTCCAATTTTGTAACAGTAACCTCAGAAGGGGACAAGGTTGCACAATCAGCAAACTTAGTACTCACTTATAACATCATGGGCCGCCCTGACCTGTGTGAGACCACCACCGCAGATTGGGGCTATAGAGCTGGAGTGCTGGGCCCTGGAACATCATGGGCCGCCCCGACCTGTGTGAGACCACCACCGCAGGTCAGGGCTATAAATAGAACTGGAGTGCTGGGCCCTGGAACATCACGGGCCACCCCGACCTGTGAAAACACCGCCGCAGGTCGGGGCTATACAGCTGGAGTCCTGGAACATCATGGGTTGCCCCGACCTGTGAGACCACCACCGCAGGTTGGGGCTATAAATAGAACTGGAGCGGCGGGCCCTGGAACATCCTGGGCGAAAGTGTGGCGAATGAAAGTACGGGGCCCAGAAGAGCAGAGGGCCCAGAGGCAGCATGGGCCTGCCCACACTGTGATGTGTGTGTGCACTAGGTCCGTGCAGCAGAGCAGGTCTCCAGTCGTCCTGGTTCAACCCTTGCCACTGGATAAAGGCCTAGCTCTGTCGAGCCCGTGTGGTGGCTGATGTGCAACGGTCACCACACATTAAAAAAATCCACACACAGGCATCTTCCATCCCTCTCAATTGGAGTTCAGAACTGGAACATCGGTCCTTCATTGAAACATCTGTGAACTCTTGTGGAAGCAAGTCATCCTTGTTCGAGGGACCGCCTATAGATAGCATAAAGTTCACATCAGGCCCAGATTGAGGAGGATGAAAGTTTTCTCTCTGCCAGCTGTAAAAACCCGATAAAATAAGTTAGTAGTTTCATCTTAATTTGTAGTAAGTGCAAATCCAGAAGGCAAGACTGACCAAAATTCTGCACTAAATGGTTTATTTAATTTTCCCAGCTAAAATTATTCACTCTTAATGAATTAAAAACTTGCAGACGTGCCATGTAGATCACACGCGTTCTCATGTGCTTCTCTAATCGTTCCAAAGACAAACACTTGGGATGAGGCAGGTCTGCAAATCTCTAATTCATTAGAAGGAAATCATTTTAGTATTAAATTGTGACCTATTTTGATGTCACGTTTTAAAAATAAAAAGCTCCATATATTTAGATCGGTACAATCTGTGTCACAAGTGACACTTCTCATCAACAAGATGAACATTATCTTGACATTGACAACTCTGCGATGGTTGGAGTAGGAAGTGTGATATGTCTCATTAGTCCAGAGGAGGGCGCTCTTCCAAGATTAAGATAGAAGAGAGGCAGCTTCACTCTGCAGCTAACCTACATGTCCATTGGCATGCATTTTTTCTGTAAAAACTCCATGAAGCCCTGATGATTTGTATAGGATGTCTCCTAGAATTTATGCAAAACAGGACTTATTCAAATCAAGTTCCCATGATTTCAGACTTCAAGGAATTTGCAGAAAAATTTGACTCAGAAAAATTTTATTCTTAAATTAGAGTGCTCAATATTGGCACTGGTATTAAAAGGCGAGAATGGAACATTTTTTCAACAGTTAGGTCACTCACACTGAAGAAAGTTCAATCCCCACCTGTCCCTCCCCTCGAAAATACAATTTTTCCCAAATGATTAGAGTTAATATGATAAATAAACTTCCACTGTTAAACACTCATTGACATCAGGTCAAGCCACTCGACAATTGTTTTCTTTACACATTTATTGCACAAAAAAATTCTCCAAAAGTAACAAATGGGAAATATTATATAGTGCACACTTCAGGGAAAGTATTTACAGAATGTCCCGGAGGTTTTGTACAGTTTAGCCAATAACTTCCACTTGAGTCAAATAAATTAAAAATTCTGTAAAAGACGATTACAATTGACAAAATATTAAATACAATGATATCTTTCGGGGTACAATGCTCTTAAGTTCAGCATTCATGTGTTGCAATTATTTAGAAATTACCTTGCAATAAAGTTATTTTGAAAAGTTACACAAAATCTCCCTTAAGACTTTAAAACCATGATGCATGAAAGAAAAAAAAGTGGAAGAGAAGTTTTGTGTTTATACAAGAGTACTGTCTTTAACTACAGTAAAGGACAAGATAGATTGATAGCATCCCCCCTCCAAACAATCCAATTATCCCTTATTAAAGTAAACACTCGGTCTTGTTTTTTTTTAAACTTGCATCTTGCACATCACTCCCTCAACCAAAATAAATTTTAATCAGGTTTTTAATATTAGCCAATGCCGCTCATCCTATATTTCCTATGATTAAGGCTGTGATTGAAGTGACGAGCACAAAATCAATTCATACTGTAGCTGGATCAGACACGTAGAATACATTCCAAGCAGTATATCAAAGATATTACCTACTGTACTTCAGCATCATGACATTGTGATGGTTTCACAGTCTCGCTCAATTTTAATTCACCCTCACTTTTTTTTCTCCCTATTCCCCTAGCCTACACATTATTCCTTGATGGAGACAGCAAATGGGTGATTGGAAGCCAGGCTTTTGACAATGCTCCTATTCAAATAGCTTGAGCTGCTTTACTCTACTTACTAGACATATTGCAGGGAGGCAGAGAGAAAACAAAAATAACCCACATCCGACCAGACCAGGGTGCAGTGTGCACACTGGCACAAATACAACTGAACTTCCTTATTGAAAAGTATTAATACATCTGTAATCAATTCTAATTTCTCAAAGCGGATGATTATTTTCTTAGATTAGATTTATTTTGGTTTATTGCTCTTATTTCACCCTCTTACTCCAACTTTTCTCCCTTTTGTTCCTGAAAGATTTTACTTGTAAGTATTGGTGGACTACCGGACTGCAGGCAGCCGAATGCTCACCAGGTTGTGAAACCATTGCTATCAAACTGGGGATGTGAAAAAGTCTTGGAGAGTACTATACTACAAAGTTAGTATTGATTATGTACAGAACTGACTGTGGACGAGAAGAAAATTATCAGATTGTCTCTTCACAATATCCTATGTTCACATGATCTGCCAGGAACATATTCAATAATCCACATCCTGAACCACAGGTTAAAGATCAATGTCCTTTCTCACCATTCAAGCCGCTAAAAGTTACATTCCCTCCACCCACCCCCAAAAGTTCCCTCTCCCATCGCTGTGTGGTGCCAGTGCCTGAGCATGCTATTATACTGCGTCACTTAGCACCTTCAGCTGAATAACATGCATAAAATTAGAGAACAAATAGCAAAAACAAAACTAAGCTAAATTGGAATTTAGGAAGCAGAGAATTGGGAGCAAAGTAAAGCTCTGGGTGCAATATTAACTGAGGTAGTACAGTATTGAATTGATTTCCCCTTCCCATTGGAACATTTTTAAATGATAGGCTGAGGTCAGATCAGCTGATTGATGGACTGTTACTGATGGAAACAAATGGATGCATTGCATTTGTGACTGATGCTTTCCTATATGATTTTATCGGCTATATTGCCCACATATTCATTGCTTCAATGCTTAAATGACAGCAACGTGAAGCAGCAGCAATCACAAATAATGCTTCCATTATTTAAAGGCAATGATTAGCATTGTTCAATTCTTGTCAGTTACATCAATGTACTTACTAAAACATTAAAACATCTCGACTTTTTTGAAGTTTATTCTTAATAGGGCTTTTGTAAAAGTAAACGTACAAAACATTTCTTTGCAAATACTCTGTCCATAGAGTACAAAAAATAAAAACACGTAAATATATGTGCAGGTTCAGTAAGAACAGGAAAGGTTAGTCCGACTTCCCTGAAGTCAAAAAGTTTCCATACGTGCAAGGTCATGGGTCTAGATTAATCAGAAGACAAAACAACAATTTTCTTGTTCTTGGTTTCAAATTGTGGTTTTTCAAACACAACACTTGGAAAAAGAACATTTCACCTTCCCTTTTGGTCTCCTCTTCCAAAATTCTTTACTGTTGGTTTGGCTGTGGACAGTTTAACAACAGTGTTGAGAAAGGCAACTGAAACAGAGCCTTTTTTCTGCCATTGTGATTTTCTTCTGTGGCATTTTCATGCAGCTAAAACACAGAAGCCTCGCTGCACAAGGCAGGAATTGGAAATTACAAGCATGGAAAATGTAAATAATTTGGTGCTATCTTCCAGTGCAATCATTTCCCTTGCAATTGTTTAACACGACTTGGCAATTGAGCAGTTCAAAGCAGTATCTGGGCCACATATGGAGAATGAGTGCTTGCTATAGCTGCCAGCAAGGGCAGGTCACTGGATTCGATCCTAAGGAGGAGAGAAAACAGAAGCATTAGTTTCAAATTAGAATTCCGTAAAGCAAAGTAGGCAAGACATGTGGATGCACCTTCTCCAAATCTACAGTCGACAAGTTAAACTTTGCTGAAAGATACATTTTGTTTAAGAAAATATGTAGCTTTCCAGCCTGTTGGTTGTTATTTCTGACTGACGCAGAATATGCATTTGTTCATAATAACGCACAATTACTTTTTAAGCTGGATCAATCTAATGTTCTATAGAAATCATTTTTTGTGCACCCCTGGCTCTAGAGTTTATTCATTAAGTATCTGCATCATACAGATCAGGAGGGTCCCATGTTCCATTTCCAGTCTGTGCTGAATTAAACTGATTTCAGCCATGGCAGCCAAAGAGAGATTAAAATTAGCCTCAGCACCTTGGGTTAAGGAAGAAAAATAGAATCAGCCAGAGCCTCTGCTTCCGAGTGCTATTAATAAATCTGCTAGTTTGTCAATTAACACTTGAAAATGACCATAAAAGTTGCTGGATTGTTATACAAAACTAATGTTCACTGATGTCCTTCAAGGAAGGGAACCTGCCACCACTACCCAATCCCACACTACATAGTAGACTTAATGCCCTCAGGACAACGAGGGATGGGCAATATAAAGTCTTGCCCATATCTCCTACATCCCAAGAACAAATACATTTAAAAAAGTGTTGACATTATGTTTATGGACAACAGATGACCAGATCAGGCTCAACTATGGTGCTAGCTGCAGCTGATTGAGCTTGACACACCAGGTCAAGGCTCAAATATAAACAGTGGCCATTTTAGCAAGTTACTGTGGGGTAATTGGTGCCATGAAACTACCCTTGCATGGAGGGGAACAGAGAAAATACGAGAGAGAAAAAAGTTTCCAAGTATTTTTGGAAGCTTGCAAAATAAACTGGGAAATATTTTTCAGCAGGTAAAACAACATCCTAGTGAATTGATTGAATCATGATCAAAACGGCAGAAAAGGCGGAACACTGTTGGTAAGTGCATTGTGTGGTGTGATACTCCGAGCCATTCATTCCAGAAAGGGTCTAAATTCAGTCTCTGGTCTTTATCAGGTAGCAGTGCTCTCATCAACAAAACATAGCTTTATGTTTTGCATGGTGAGAGCAATTGACAACTTCAAAGTATTTTCTTCCTTTCCCCTTATTTGGGTATCTCCAAAATGTGCACCAACCCTCCCTGAAGGGGTGTGCAGGTAGATGATCTACTCTTGACCGCTGCTCTCATCAGGAGGTGATGTATAAAATTGAGCTGGGGTGATGACACCACCACCACCCCCTTACCGAGTGGCAACACATCTGAAATTAGGAACATGGTAACTGTTTGTAGGTGTGAACCCACATTTTGAAACTCTGAAGCAACACTTCAGTGGTCCAACAAAGTGTGCAAGTGTTACAAATTTAGCTTTGTTATTTTCATGGATAGAGCTCCACAGTCTAAAGATCAGAACTCCTTACCCCAATACCATGCCCAGTTCCTTCACATGCACTCTCATTTGGCCCTTAAGGTATTCTGACAACATCTTGCTTTTGAAATACAGCTCCTGCAACCGATCTTCAAGATGCATTATACACTATATAAAAAAAGATTTAAAAATCAAAATTAGTTCAATACCTTGTGGGGAAAAAAAAAAGTCATATGAAGTAATTTCAGTATCAGAACCAATATTTGTTTAGGTAAATTGGTATTCCATCCCCAGCCTGCTACATCAAAATACACATTCACAATGACTTTACAAATGGTGGGGAGGGGGAGGGCGCCTGGCCTCTTTTCTTTTTCTGGACTCGATTCCAAACCAGATTAACGGGAAAAAAATTATTTTCTATATCGTCAGACTTTAATGCATTGAAAAATGAGTTTCAGCAGTTTGAACTCAGTTCCTTAAGCAAAGGTGCCCTGAATTTAACATTAATCTTACTTGGGGACCAGAGGACAGGAAAAATGTTATACTAGTACAGTAGGAGGTGTGTTGTAAGAAAGGGAAGTGTGCAGTAAAGGGAGATTTATTCTGAATCAATTTCTCAAACTCTCTCTCCACTGAGTAATCTGATGCCTCTCTATTCTCCCTAACTCTAGTATCACCTTGCAAAATGCTTTCTCTCGCAAACAGGGCCCTCCCATCCACAACTTCATCCTGATGAGTGCATTGATGTATTAACTATGACCGAAACCTGGCTCACTGACAGCAACTCTTTATTCACCATAGATGCCCACCTGACTACTTGTTACAGAACATCTCCAGTCCAATTACCCGTGGTGGTGTTCCATTCACCCCCAGATCCTGTCTTGGCCTATTCCCATATTTTCTACCTTTGAACACTTCATTCAATCCCAAACCACTCCTCCCAAGATCCCCAATGTTTACCACCACCTTGCTATAGCTCCACAACTCCTCTAAGAAAAATCTTTTCTGCTGTTCTTTATCTTTCCATCCATGGTCATTTAGAACTCTACCTCAACTGCTCTGCAAATTCTCCGCGCGCGCACACAACCCTCCCCACCCCACCCCACCCCACCCCCCCCAAAACCCCTTCATTGTACAAAGTTTTCACACCTTAAAAGGACTTGATCATCAATGGAGCTATTTCATATTAAACCATAGAAATTTATAGCACAAGAGCGGGGCATTTGGTCCAGTTCTTTGTTCGAACAATCCAAAACTAATCCCACTGCCCTACTCTCTCTCTAGCTTTGTATCTTATCTGCTTTAAATGCTTATCTAAATTTTCCTTAAAAAAATGCAATGGCTCCTGCCTCAACTATTCCTTGTGGTAAGAATTCCACGCTCTAATAACTCTCTATGTAATGACAGTTCTCAACCCCTTTCCCCACTTGAAGCAACAATTTTAAATTGATGATTCCTCGTCACTGACCCCCGAGTCAGAGGAAATATTATTTTTCTATTCAAAACTTTCATAATTTTGAAACATTTAAAACGTCCTTTTGGTGTTCTCTGTCCCATCATTGCAAGTCTCTCCATATTATCTCAGATCTGGTATAATTCTGGTGAATTCACTGTATACTCTACAACATTGCACCCAAAAACTGAGCAAAATACTGTTGTGAACATATTTATTGCAATGTCTTTATTTTTGTGTTCTATGCTCCTATTTATTAAATCCAAAATGCCTTTATATATTTGCACCTTGCATCTTGCCTCCTCTATATAAGTCAGCATCTTTGAGTTTATGCCTCCATTCCTTATTTTTCCTTCCAGAATGGAGAACCTCCCACCTTTCTGCATTAAATTATTTTTGCCTCTTGTCTGCTCATTCTGGTAGTCTCTCTACACCTCCTTGCTTTCTGCGTAGTAAAATGTTGATTTCAGACTCCTTATGCCCAAGTCCAGATTATTAAAAAAATATATATACATGGAGAATAAAACTAAATCCAACACCTACCCCTGGGTATACCAATTTCAACCTTCCTCCAATACAAGCAACATTCTAACCCATTGTTTCCTGTCCGTCAAATAACTTTCTATCCATGCTAGAGTTCCTCGTGCTGTACACTTGAAGTTTTTTTTTAAAAAAGGCCTCCTGCGAGAACCTGTAATGTCTTCTGAAAATCCGTATGTATCGATACATATAATTTGTCTTTTTCATTTATACAATCAGTCTATTCTTAAAACATAAAGCAATTGAGTCATCATCCTTTCCCACCCTTTCTTCTATACCACCCTCCTTTCAACTTACCCCACCCTATTAACACTACACAATTTATCCCCATCTCCTAATCCCTTGACCCCCTCCTCACTCAGCTTCAGACAATTTAGTTTCCCCTTTTGAACCGATTGTTGTCAATATCAGTGAGTCTCCTTTCACTTGTGCCATCTCCTTTTCTAAACTGGATTCATTGTCTTCTTAAAAAGCCCATCTTTGAGACCTCTTTTCTATAAGTACCATCCTCTTTTTACATACCATCCTATCCAATGTGTTTAAATGAAACATTGCCACGCATTAATATCAAAAGGCGAGGATGGAGTGTATGAAGGAGGAGTTTGTGGTTGTTTTTGTTCCCCAGTATGATTCTGCAGTAGCAGGAGGATTTGGTTGCCAAGAAGCAGTAATGCTTCAGATGGTCACGTCACATTTTGCTGGTAGATTCCAAGCAGATTTATATGACAGGTGTTCTCTAATTTATAGATCACTGATTGGTTCCAAAAATGGTAATTGCAGAGGTGAGTGGTCATCCAGGATTTTGTGGGGTTAAAGGCAAGGCAGATGTGAACCAGATCAACAACATTGATGTTGGTACAGCACAGCCTGTCCCAAAGACATTAGACAGCGAGTTAAACTTTTTAAAAAAAAAGTCGTTAATAGACAGGTAAGTGAAAATTTATCTGAATTATGCTAGAACAGGTTAAAGCAACTGAATGTTAAAATTAAACATTGCCAAGTTGTTGTAGCTTTATGGACATCAGAAAGGTGATGGAAGGCAGAGCTATTTCCAATTACATTAGTTTTTGAACTGTTTATATCCAGGAATTATCAGTAACAATCTATCTGAAGAATTTTAGGCCGCCAACCCTCCCTGGTTTTGTCAGTATTATACTCACAAAGTTTGGAGAAAGATTTAGTTTGTAGAGCTGCAGAGTGGAATGAAGCAAGTTAGAAACTAAGCTGGATACAAGTACTTCTTTCCCAAGCTTGTTGCTGTCTGTGGTGCGCCTCTGGCTACTTGCAACCTGCACTGTCCACTTATCCAAGTCCGCGATAATGCAGACGGCGTCTGCTATTGGTTCATCCAACACTGGATGCTGAACAGAAAGAACATGAATAAAGTTAATATATCCTCTAGTTTAGAGTATTAAATATCAAACATCTTGGATTTCTAAAATCAACACCATCATAGGGTTTAGCAAACCTGCAATGGCTGAGGCCTGGGAACATGTCATCTGCCCTCAGACATAAACAGCACTTGGCATGAAAAGGGGAGAAAAAAAAAGGTTAAAAAAAAAAACATTCTAAATAAACTAATATTTTTATTCTCCAACATTTGCTTAATTCTTCTATTAAATAACAAATATTTTTTTCAAGCTTTTCAATACAGTAATAAGCTGGCAGTGTCACGGTGTTTGGCAAATGCAGTGCACAAGTAGAGACTATGGGGTCAAGATTCGGGCCGCGCTGAGAACGGCGCAGCCCTCACCTGGACACCCGTTTTTCGCGCCTAAAAGTGCGACAGAAAAATACCTCCAGATTCTCCGGCTCTCTGCAGGTCCTTTGGAGCTTGGCGCAGCGCGCTCACAGCAGCGGGGTGCGGAGCCACAGAGTCACACCGATTGTACAAGTGGTGGGGGACGGTGTTAATTTAAATGAGACGTTGTGCCGGCAGCCTTGTGTGTGTGCGTTGGGAGCGCGCACAGTAGCCCAGAAACATTGGCACTCGGCCATTTTTAAAGGGACTTAAAGAAAAGTGTTCATTTGTCTGTTGAACCCATGGAAAGGCTTGGGATTGAATTTTGGTGATTTTTTGGGTGTCTGAAGGAGTGCTTTTAGTAGCACTGTTGAAGAAATCACCTGCTGAAATCACTGAGTGCTGCTTTTCGCCCCGATCCCGTGGCCGAATGGCCTCAGCTTCCCTCGCAGCTCAAAGGCTGCTTGCTTGCTGTTTCTTCGACTGCCGTCAAGCCACTGACGCCACCCCTGTCTCCTACATGGAAGGACGGCCTGCCTGAAGCACCGCAGCTCGAAGGCTACTTGCTGCCGGTGCTGGGCTGCTGTCGAGTCACTGCTGCCGCCCGTCTCCAACATGGAAGGAAGGCCTGTCTGAAACACTGCAGCTCGAAGGCTGCTTGCTGCCGCTGCTGGGCTGCTGTCGAGTCACTGCTGCCGCCCGTCTCCAACATGGAAGGAAGGCCTGTCTGAAACACTGCTGCTCGAAGGCTGCTGCTGCTTCACGCAGGTAGGAATAGTCAACATTTTGTCTTTACTTTGTTTATAATTTTTTATTCAGGATGGCTCTTTATTTGTATAAGTAAGACTGTTGAATGCTTGTAGAATTTAATTACTTCCCTTCCCCCAGCCCTCCTCGTTCCCTACGCCCGATTTGTAAAGTGTAGGCAAGGTTTTTCTGAGCGTACAAAAATCTGCACTTACTCCATTCAAAGTTAGTTTGGAGTAAGTTTTCACTGCCTAAACTTTCAAAACAGGCGTAAGTGGCCGGACACGCCCCCTTTTGAAAAAAAATCTGTTCCAAACTGAAACTGTTCTAACTGACTAGAACTGGAGCAAACTAAATGCCGAGAATTGCAATTTCTAAGATACTCCATTCTAAACCAGTTGCTCCAAAAAAATAGGAGCAACTCAGGCCGAAACTTGGCCCCGTATGACCAGATAGCCATTATACTTTAGTGAAAATACAAGTTAGACCAAAACATGACATTATCTAAAATAAAAAATCTGGGGTAAAAGCACCCATCAAGAACAGTCCCACTTCCCAAGAAATCTTCAATAGATCATGCAGATTTATTAATGTAAATTAGAATACCGTTTTGCTGTAATTGATTCAGTGACAAAACTTCTGAACAGTAGTTGAATTGAAATGCACTTCATGAAATTAACTGAGCAAAATTAACGAGGGACCTACCTGTACAGCATGCGTTAAATCTGACACCAAACACTGCTTCAGCTTCTCATCGCTGCCCGTTCCATGCAGAACAAAGTCAGATACATAATAAGGGCAATAACCACCAAAAAGGGACCTCCCAAAATTTGCCATACTAGGTTTGTCGCAACTTATTTCAACTACACTTGACCTATAAAAAAAGAGAGAAAAAAAGGTTGCTTAAATTTAACTCCACTTTAAACAGTTCAACAGCTCTCCAAGGCTTTACTTGCCTGTTTTTTCAGTCACTCCCCCTAAAATTGGGATCCATTTTGCAAGAACAGGCTCTCATTGGCTGGCAAGTGTCTCCACAGACCTTTTATTTTCAGTTAATCACGGAACAAAAGTACAAATATCAACTCATTGATATATAAAGTTGCTACTAGGTCAACTCTATGATGTTCCATTGGCTATAACTTCTTCCTTGACAATTAATAATCAGTGATCGGAACAGCCCAATCTCACCACGAGGAAATAGTTTTGCGGTACACCAGTGGTAAATTGTTTAGTTATTGATGCTGTATCAACGCCAGCAAGTATCTGCATGAAATATTCAGGCATCCCTGGAAAACTGACCCCTGAGCTACAAGTAGAATAATGAAGTCCTACTAATGGAGCTTGTTGTGGGCTGTAATTTAATCAAGAGGTTTGAATGGTTTTTCATCTCCAGAATAATGGACAATTGGAAGCAAGTTATGGAGGGATTTAGAATATACCACATACCACAAAGTATATACTTAAGTTTTATTTGATTTTTGTTTAAGACAACACTTGCTTGGCTCCCCATAATTCATGCAAGATGACCTTTTAGTTGACAAGAGTTGCACCATTGATGCAACAACTGCATGATTAGGGGGATAGTTCCACAGTAAATTCATCTGCCCTCAATTACATTTCTCTTTTTGTGCAATCGCCCTGCTAGCACATAATCTAATTCAGCATAGAAACCATGTGTAAATCAGTAGCAACCTTCTATTCTACCACCACCCATTGGCATTTTAAACACACTACAGCCACTAAGTTGGTTGGCCTACTGGGAAATGTCATGCCAATTTTAATTATCCATTTGTGGGAGTTTTAAGCAATGACACACCCAATCAACACCTTTCTTTTCACAAAGTAAACTGAGTTCTGTACTTTGAGTTTCCAATGATCAGAGTACACTACATAGGACATGTTGTACTTCAGAATCACAGGAACACAGAGTTAAATGTTCCTCATTAAAGTGCAGCAAAGTAAATCCCAGTAACATTAATGTTCCCAACTTATACAGCTTCAACAAAATTGCAAAATTATAGATTAGTAATGGAGAAGAGCAAGGAACAATCTAAAGTGGAACTTCTAAATTGGAAGAGGGCTAACTTCAATGGGATGAGAGGAGATCTAGCTGGGGTAAAATGGAACCAGGATTGACAAGAAAAACTGCAAACAGAACAATGGGTGATGTTTAAGGAGATGTTTCAGGTATAGGCTAGGTACATTCTAACAAGAGGGAAAGGTAGGAGAACCAAAGCCAGGGATCCTTGGATGACGAGGGAGATAGGGGATATGATAAAACAAAAAGAGAGGGTGTATGATGCATGTCAGGTGAATTCTTCAAGCGAGAACCAGGCCAAATTCAATGTTGAGAGGGGAAGTGAAGAGGAAAATAAGACTGGCAAAGAGAGAATATGAGAATAGAATGGTGGTTAGCATAAAAAGGAACCCAGAAACCTTTTACCAACATATAAATAGTAAGTGGGTAGTAAGAGGCGGGGTGGGGCCTATTAGGGACAAAGGTGATGATATTTGCTTAGAGGGCATGGTTTGAATATTTAAAGAGTACTTTGTATCAGTGTTTAATAAGGAAGAGGATGTTAACAAAATATCAGTAGAAACGGAGACAGCAAATGTAAAGAATGGGGTGAAAATTGATAGGCAGGATGTACTGAAAAGACTGGTTATGCTAAGTGTGGATAAGTCACCTGGTCTGGATGGCTTGCATCCCAGGTTGCTAAGGGAAATGGTTGTGGAGAAAGCAGAAGGGCGTGCCATAATCTTCCAATCTTCCCTGGATGTGGGGGAGGTGCCAGAGGATTGGAAAGTGGCAAATGTGGGATGCAGTTATTCGAACTGTGTTTTGGCTGACTGGTCCCCTTGGAGTTTAAGCCACTGCCCAGCCCAAGTTCTGAGTGATTTTGCAAAAGTGTAATTCGAGCCATTCTGACTTCAGAACTCCCCTGCTAGCAGTCAGAGAGAGGATAAAGCTCCACAAATCCAGCAAAAGTCCCTGACCCCAGCCCAAGTTCATGCCTCCCCAGCCTAAGTCCCTCCCCCCGTTCATGCCTCCTCCAGCTCAAGTTCCGTACACTGCCCCCCCCCCCCTCCCCCCGAGCCCAAATTCATGTCCTCCCCAGCCAAAGTTGCTGACCGTAACCATGCCAACCACCCCCCCCCCCCCCCCCCCTAGATGTGGTGGTCACGGATTGTTAACAGGTTTATTGGGAATGAAGTGAATCGTGACAGTGTCGTGACTTCCAAATTTCATCCACTCCAACAATGTCCCTTGTGACACATGCACCGAGCTTTGAGAAATTGGGTGTGGGTGTAAAGGGGATTGGAAGAACGTGATACTTCTTCCGAGTTCCCCCTCTCCCCTCCAATCCTCCCTCCCACTCTCTCTCTCTCTACCCCCCCTCCCCCTTTCCCCCCCTCCTCTCTTTCCCCTCCCCCGCCCCCCACCCCCCTCTCTCTTTCCCCCCCTCCTCGGCTCAAGGATAGAAAACTGAGTCGTGGTGAATGGTTGTCTTTCATACTGGAGGATGGTGGACAGTGTTGTTCCCTAGGGGTCATTGCTAGGACCACTGCTCTATATATGACGGATACTGGAATACAGAGTAAAGCTTAGTTTCGAGCTGTTCAAAAACTACATATGTACAAGTTAAGCTATCTTGGCACCTGCTGGAATAAAACCCACTGAAATTGCAGGTCAAATTGTGTGATTCATTCACAGGAGACTGCCATCACTCTCCATCATATTATAGTCTACTGGCAAGAGTTTCTTTTGCTGAAACTGAAGTAGACGAACTCCACCTCATGAAAATGAAAACTACTGAAAACCCCAATGAAAACTCTTGACTTCCTGTTGCCATGCTGTCACAATTCTTTGCCAATTATTTTGCATCATAACCTTTAATGACCGCATTTATAGCTACTGAAGGGGGTGAGTCACACCAGGGCACGGTTGCAGGGGCATTGCTGCCCTCCCACACAGCCATTCTTCATGCAATAACAAACAGCGAGCATGGACCGGCTATTGGACTGTGGGAGGCATTATAATGTGGTCTGACTTTGTCCCTATCTGATGTGCACATTCCAGCAGGGAGAACAGCAATCAGGAACAAGATCCCTGACCAGTTCCACCCACCTCCTCCATAGTCAGCTATAGATTATTCTTAATATCCCTTGGCAAACGAAAAATCAAATAAATGTTATTTGTCTATATGGTTCAGCATTGCACACGTCATGCAACATGTATCCTTAAATTTACTGCAAGATTTTCTTGTTCAACATAACAGAAATGATTGTGTCCTTACCCTGGAAAAGGAAGCTCCATCTGTTCCAGCCAGTCATCCTGCTCTGTACTGTAGTAACTATGTCGAGACAATTCATGACCTGCATCCTCATTCTCACTGTCACCCAAGGCGCTATCTGAGCTCTCGTTTCTGGGGATGTCCCACTCAACCCCAGAGGGTGCTTTTTTCTGTAGACGGTCTTCTTCCCCACAGGGGTTAGGAACAGAGTCCTTGTCTCTACAGTCCTGCTCAGCAGAACTGAGTATATGTGAATCTAAATCCATTACGTACACTTTACAAGTGCACATGCAACTGTTCCCACTCAAGTCACGTTGCTGTTCATTATCCTGAATACAAAGTCCCATTTTTGAAATATCTTGTTGCCCAACTTCCTGCTGATCCTCTTTAGGAAGATCATCAATGGTCTTTGCTTCTATTAAATTATCCTCAGCAAAATACTCATCAAACAGGCTCAAACTTCCTTCATGCGAAGGATCCCATTTATAATTGTGTGTATTGAATAATGGGTCCTTTGTCCTATTAGTTTTGTTTTGGTCCAAAGTTATCTTCAATGCCTCCTCTTGCTGTGCTCTTTTAAGCTCCTCAATGCCTTTCTGTAGTGCCTCCTTTCTCTTGGCTTCCGAATCAGAGTCAGGCGAGAGTGAGTCGCCAATCTGAAAAGTCACCTTTCGCATTGAACTTGGACTGTCCTGGAGATGACTTGCACTACACGGTACGGAAGACGACAACGGTTTATCAGGAGGCAGTTTTTCGATTACAGGTTCTACGATGAGGCTTTGGTCTACAACAGCAGATCTGACAGACAGCACTGTTTCAGTCTTGGTTTCCTGAAGGCAGTGTGCGCTTTCTTTGCATTGCTTGATGGTATCTTCTCCACAGAGAGCTGCCAGGTTTGTACTACAACTATTTGGAAGGCAGTTGGTTTTCCACAAGTTCCTGTGACATCGTACAAATGTATCACTGAAACTACATGTCTCTTCCTGCCTGGTAACATCATACTGGTCTTTAGTAGCATGAAGTGGGCACTTCTCGCTCTGATAGATACTAGCAACACTGTCCCGTGAAAGAGAGTTTTGGTTTTGCAATATGGTTGGAAAAAAGGAACTTTTATTCCTGTGAAGTGTAACCACGACATATTCAGACTCTTCCACCTCTCCTTTTTCCAGGGATGTGGTCATTACTGACTCGCTCACTTCAGTTTCACCATCCCCTTCCACCAGCTGGGTTTCCTGCAGCTCAGAGCATCGAATGAAGTATGTGAGGAAGTGTAGCAGTCGCTGAACCAATTCCTGTCGCTTGCCAATCACCACAGTCCGGGCTAATCTTACAGGAGAACCTATTGCGCCATGTAGGTCAACTGTCACAAAAATAAATGATTACAATCAGAAGAGTACTTTTGACATGGCTTTTTTTTAGTGGGGAGGGGCAAGAGAGGGTATGCTTTAGTTAAGATAAGCAGATTTCAATACCTGGAAATTGAGCCCTTTTCCACTTTCAGCACAAGACCCTTGGGTTTACCATGAGTCAGATGCAAAGTAATGATCGCCTTACTCGACAATAACACAACTTACCTCCGCCAGCCAGCTATTAAACACCCCCCACATCACTGTGAATTTTCATTCTCCCATTATAGGGGCTGAAATTGGTGAAGAGCAAGGGCCGCCCAAAGGACCGCCAATGGCCGAGATACCGGATGGTACTCTGGGCCAGGTTTTTGGCACAAAGATCCTTGAAAGGCGGCCGGCGGCAAAAGAGGGTCTTACGCTGTCAATCTGGGCGGGAGCTCTCATTCTCGGCAGCAAAGGCTCTTGCCGCCCAAGTGCCGAGGATGGAGTCGGACCCCACGGAGGGTCAAAAAGCTGCAAATAAAAAGCATCAAAAAAACCCAAACATCGGAAGACCTTCAGGAAACCTCATCAAGGTAAGTCGCTGTAAAGAAAACATTTAAAAATTGTTTACTAACCTTTTTTTTCAGCTCTTCATACTCACGGTCGGGGACTGACCAGCCTCCAGCCAGCAGTCCACCACCGTTCTGGCGCTGACTCCCGCCCGTACCAATCTTTCATCTCGGCGGGCGGGAGGTCAGTTGCACGACGTGGCCGTCCGCTGACATCAGTAAGGCTATCAATTTCAGCCCCATAGTCTCCAATGCAACGGAGCTCCAACAGATTGGACAATATAGTGCCAAATTATGGCCAGATTTGCTCTATGGATGTAAAACTAAGCACGCAACGACTAAGTACTAGACTGTCCAAGCCTAATTTACATGGGCCTATTATGAATGCAGAAATTCTATCCCAGTTTGATCCAAGAAGTGAAACAAAGTTTTTGCCCATGGCAATGCCTTCCCTCCATTCTGCTGCTACATTTTTCTAAGGTTCATTTGGTTTACAATTAGAAGAAATACTGGTACACCAATTAACAAAAATAGGCTTTGTTTTAAAAATCAAAGCAACTGTTCGAGCTGTTCAGGGCAACACATACTGTAGCACTATATTGTGTACAATATAGTGTATACACTACAATTTATTTAAAGCAGAACTGAGCCCAACAGCAAAAGATTATCCATAAAGATAAAACTGATCTAATGATGAAAACCTAGAATTTTAAAATAATGGACTAATTATGTAGTTAAGATTACACGAGATATAATGGGACCCCTCTATCAATGGCGAGGGCTTCGCAATTAAATAGGAGGCTTTATATCAATAAATGCTAGCAATTATAGTAGTACTGAACTATAAATATTATTTACTAGTTCATTATCTACATCATTTAAATGTTACTAAATTATATAACTAAACATGTTTTATAGAATCATCGAATGGTTACAGCACAGATAGCAGGCCATCTGGCCCGTGCCGATTGTCTGCAAGAGCACCTCAGCTAGTCCCACTCCCCCACCTTTTCCCTGTCGCCCTGCAAATTTTTTTCCTTCAGGTACTTATCCAATTCTCTTTTGAAAGCCACGACTGAATCTGCCTCCACCATCCTTTCAGGCGGTGCATTTCAGATCATAACCACTCGCTGCGTAAATTTATTTTCCCCTCATGTCGCCTTTGGTTCTTCTGCCAATCACCTCAAATCTGTGTCCTCTGGTTCTCGACACTTCCGCCAATGGGAACAGTTTCTCTCTGCTCCGTCGAGACCCCTCATGATTTTGAGCACCTCTATCAGATCTCCTCTCAACCTTCTCTGTTCTAAGGAGAACAACCCTAGCTTCTCCAGTCTATTCAGGCAACTGAAGTCCCTCATCCCTGGAACCATTCTTGTCAATCTTTTCAGCACCCTCTCTTATGCCTTCACATGCTTCCTAAAGTGCAGTGCCCAGAATTGGACAAAACATTCCAGTTGAGGCTGAACCAGTGTTTTATAAAAGGTTAATCATAACTTCCTTGCTTTTGTACTCTATGGCTCCATTTCTGAAGCCCAGGATCCCATATGCTTTTTTAACCACTTTTTCAACTTGCCCTGCCACTTCCAACGATTTGTGCACATATACCCCCCCCCCCTTAGTATTGTAGCCTTGTCATGTTCCACAACACTTGATCAAATCTGAATGATGGGCACATATTGTATCAAGCAGAGAAAAAAGTGCAGCCCAAGAGGACAGCCTGGAAATGGATAATTAACCATACTTCAATTTCTACTCCTGTTCCCAATTGTATATTTGACTTTTTATTCTAAAAAAGATAATGGACAAAATTTTCACTTTGGGCATAATCGGGAAATTGCAACAAATATTTGCTTGAATTTGCACTATTTAGGGTACACTTCAAGTTTCTACTAAAATACATTTGCAAGTATATCCTTCTTTAGGGAAGGAGACCAAAACTGTAAACAGTTCTCCAGGTGTGGCCCTATATAATTGCAGCAAGACTTCCTTACTTTTGCACTCCAACCTCCTTGCAATAAAGGCTAACATACCATTTGCCTTCATAATTGCTTGCTGCACGTGCATGTTAACTTTGTGATTCGTGTACAAGGACAACTAAGTCCCTCAGAATACTCATCTCTCACCTTTTAAAAATATTCTGCTTTCTATTCTTCCTATCGAAGGGGATAATTTTTACTTTCCCCCTCATTATATTCCTTCTGCCACCTTCTTGCCCACTCTTAACCTGTCTATATCCCTTTGCAGGCTCTTTGTGTCTTTCCCACAGATTACTTTCTCACCTAGCTTTGTATCATCAGCAAGCTTGGATATATTACACTCAGTCCCTCATCTAAGTCATTGATATAGACTGTAAATAGCGGAGGCCGAAGCACTGAACCTTGGGGTACCCTATCTTGGTCCGGCAGAAAAAATTGCGGAAAACACAAGCGCATGTGGTTTTGGCCATAACTCACTTACGTTTAAATTCCCCGATTTTGTGTGCTGGTTTAGTCGATTCTGCCCAGACTGCATTACATTACAACCCATTTCCTACATTACAACCGTCACTACACTTCCAAAAAAACTGAATTGGCTGTAAAGCATTTTGAGACAGCCTGAGGTCATGAAAGGCGGTATGCAAATTCTAGTCTTTCTTTATTGCACTGAAATAACTAACGGAATCCCAACCCCCATCTCTGCAGCTTTCTCCATGATGCTACATTTGCAAATGTACTTTTCAGATCAGGACTTACCTAATTGGGCCCATAGGGGGTTATAAGGATTTGATTTTGAGAGCATATCCACACTTCGAGAGGAATGTTTTTCCAAGAAAATCTTAATAGGTGGTTGCCCGTTTGGCATAACTGTTGGGACCCAGGCAAGATGATTTGTGAGCACAGCAGTAATCAGGGCAGGTAGAAACCTGATTAAAAAGAGAAACATTTAAGCAATACAGGCAAATCACATTCATCAATTCTACTTTCAAATGGAATTCTTGTGCGTTAATAATAAGTGTACTTTTTAATCTTAGAGGAAGTGCACTTTTTAATCTTAGAAGAGAAATGGCACACCCGAGCATCGATTCATGGCATCAGAGCAGTGAAATAGAGGAGGTTCAAACCCAAATCTGCCAAGCTCCTGATCTCACTCTAGGGTACTTTATGGTCTCGAGAACCCCTACAAATACCAACGCAAAGAACTTTTTGCCCGAAATTCTGAAAGGCAGGGTCAGTTATACAAAGTAAAATTGTGCGATCAATAAAGAAAACGGCTTTAAATTATTGCATAACAACAAAAATAAGTATGCTAGTCACTAAATACAGAAATGAGAATTTCGGGATTGTCAAAACATTGCTATAGATCATCTCCCAGGCGAACATGAAGCCCATGACTTTGTGGACCTCCTGGGATCCAGTCATGCACTCCAGTTTGAAAACCTATGCTCTAAGGAGCCACTCCTACATGAAGCTCATGTGCTCACCCGCAAGGAGGAAGAGCGACCTTCGGTTGCTCATGTACCTTGTTAATAATCCTGAAAACAAGTCATCTACCCAGGTGCAAGCAAGTCGGCTCCTCCTCTCTCTCACCCAAAGGTGGCAAGGAGGTAGGGCGGATGGAAAGATAGAGAGGGTATTTGCGGTCACAAATAAGCTAGCAAAAGTCAGTTCTTACCCAGCAAGATAAAGCAAATGGAGAATAATTATTCATATATATATATTACAAAGTCATATTTCTAGTTTTTTTAATGCAAGGACAATGGTTCTTGTGTGTGCCTCCTTTTGGTCAGATCAAATGTAGCAAGAAACAGACTGAGTACATGTTAAATAGGGTGCTTCTTACTCCAGCAGTAAATAATGTATAAAAAGCAAAACACCCATGGGGAGGGGATGTGCAGTGGGTTAAAAAAATATTTTATTCTCTTTTCAAATCCAAAGACTACATGAAAGATTTTTATTTTCTCTCTGCTGTAAATTTCCCCGCTTCATTCTTTGGTTCAAAAGGGGAAGTTGAGCAAGTGATTAGCTCCTAGGTCTTTGCAAATACAATTCTATACTTCACCACTGGGTGGTGCAAAAGGGGCATTGAACAGAACCAGACTCCAATTTTGCCCACTGAGAATCATCTGACCTCCACTCCACGATTCCTCCATGATCGGGTCATTTCACGGGGAGCTGCAATGGAGTCTATGCCCCATCCTTCCATCGGACATGCTAATGCAACATAGATTGATTTAAAAACATAACTGAACTTTCCTCCAAACAACTCACTAAATATCATAAGACTGAAACAAATCAAATGTCACAAAATGATAGGATGTAGAGTCATATCCACCATCCCCGTAACATGCTGAGTTCCTCAATTCCACCAAGCTGTATAGGGAAGATGTCAAGCTTAAGAGTAAGTTCTCTCCTCCCACAGAACATTGATGCAAGAAGGGGGAACAAGTCAGTCACTCTTGTGCATCTTTTACCAGTCTAATTTCATTGTAGCGGTTATGTCTTCAGATGCTCTAATAATGACTCCACAAGACAATATGTTGTGCTTGAACTGTAGTGACCATAATTCATTTAATGCAACTCCAGAGTATCATACCTGGTGGCCTGCCTTTTACCTGTACAGGTAACCTACAAGTCTCCCACTGCAGTGCCCTCAGGTGGCACACCCTGTAATAGTATAAGCAGTAACCATGTAGGATTCATGACAGGAGCAATTGTGGGTACCTAGGAACAAGCTCATCTTCCCAGTGGATATTTTCTCATGCAGGAAAACTAAAAGGATGCTGGGAAGAAAAATGCATAGAGAGCGCGCAAGAGAGAATCTTAAGAAAAAAAATTAAAACCAATGATCCATCAACTGCTTCACATCGTTCCTGCAAACACTACACATAAGCAGCTCTCCTCCCTTGCAACTTATGGGAAAGCTCGTCAATACTCAACTGGTTCTTTGAAGTTTGTTCCATCAGTAAAGCAAACTCCCGCATGAACTGTTGGCAAAGCAGGTTTTTTTCGGGTGTTCCAGACATCATAGTCAACCATACTGGCTCTGCAATCCTCGGCATTGTGTAAAGATTATATATTGCAGTCCTAATTTTTTTTTGGGGGGGAGGGGATGATAAGGGAGAGAACAATGGTCACGTTATTTGGGATCTGAGCACACCAAGTTTTATTTAGAAATTACAGAAATTGTGCAAATGGAACCATATGCATCACTTTTCCTCACAGTAACTAGAATATGAAAACAAAAAAGAAAAATCTGCCCTATTCACACCTCGGGAGTCACTTAAGGCAAGTTGTTCCTGAGCAATATCTAAAATTACCCAAGTATACAACATATCAGAAGTATCTGTTGTGCTTAGAAGGCTGATTATATTTCATAGTGAGCAACATGCTACCTGCTATTCTTACAGCCCTTGACTTAAACTGCAACTGATATACATTCCCCTGACAGTTATCAAATTCCACTGGCAGTGGGCCAGCAGACATGTGACTGCTAGTGTGCAACTCTGGATCTCAAGCATTTTAAGTCTTCATCCAAAAAACCTCAGTGGAAAAAAAAGCAGTCAGCTCTTTCAAAATGAAAAACACATACAGGGAATACATTTTCCCCATTTACAAACATAATATAACAGCATTATGGGAAGTGAAAGGATCTTCCACTGAACTGGAAGTCTGTTGGTTGTCCAGTTGCCACAGCTCAATGTGTGAACAAACATCCAGATATTATTTTTAATGTAGCTCATACAGAATTCACAAAAATGTTTCCCATTATAAAGCTAGTTGGCAGTTGTAAAGATCTACAGCAATTCATTGCTGGCAATGCTATTTATAGACAAAGTAGTAACAGACATGTGGGGCTACAGTAGGTTAGATAACCTCTGACTGACCCTGAATGAGCCCTTAACCAAAGTGTCCGCCTTTAGTTAAACACACTGTCTAAATCTGTGGCCATTATTCATCCTCATTTAGGTTTTATGCCAGACTTTTGAAAAACAAAACTGTGCTGTTTATGCTTCGCATTGACTTTTGTGATTGAATCCATTAGTAACATCACACCGTCCTATGCAATTAGTTGTCCTCAATTGAATAAAAATTGCATTTCATATACAGTAGAAAAAGACATATTTCACCCCAGACTACAAAATTACATTAGCAAAATCCTGGGAGCAGCTCACCTGCCGAATATCTTGGGAGTACAACCCAGGGTAGAGTTGAAGGGGCAGGGAGTGCAAAGAATAGGAAGGAAAATTAACTCTAAATAAACAAAACTAGGCTGTTCTATAGCTTAGGAATTCTTTGATAAGGGAAAAGAAACATTGCGTTCAAGTAATATTGGTGTCTGATTCAGTTTAAGAACATTGATGGCACAAAACATCAGAATTCATCATGACTAACAATTTACTACATATTAGATTTTATTCATACAACTATGTTTTTGGTGTCTAGCTTATTTAATCAAAAGTAATATACCAGGCGTGCAGTACAAGCATGTGGGATGTTTCACAACTGCTTTGATTACATTAAAACAAATCACGGGCCTGGTGAATAACCAGGACATGCCATGCCAGTATTGCCATTAGATCAGAAACAAAAACAAGCGGATGTGAAAATTTTAAAAGGACAGGATGAACAAGGGTCACAGGAGAGGGAAATCAAGATTCAAAAATGAATGCTCTCAGTATAACCAGTAGCTTTACAATGCTGCAGCAACCAATTCCAATGTGATCCTGACAATCTGCAAGGATTTCTTAAACATCAAAAAATAATGAGGCTTAAAAAAACATATTTCCACTGTATATAAATGTAACTTAAAATATTCACCTGAATTCATTTAAAGCATCTACAATTCTACTGTAACCCAGAACACGTTGGTTTGTCTCAGAAATTCTATTTCTCATTTTCATAGCCTAAAAAGAAGAATACAAATTGTGTTCAGTTGGTGTGCCCAAGCATATTAATTTCTTGTGCAAAATGTGGGGAAGGTTGCGGCTTAATACGAGATTGCAAAGCATTGGAAGGCTCCAGAGACAGCTGCTTACACTGCTCTCATTAGCTTCTTCAGGAACAGCATGCAACAGAAAGTTAGAAAGCCTCATGAAAACCAGAGGCTATGGGAATACATGTTCAAATCTTGGATTTTAACCAGCCCCATGAAAGGGTAGATGCTACCCTAGTGACTGCAATATTGTATTGTTGTTGAAGCTTCTTCGGATGTTTGGGACATGGTAAAGCACCATATAAATACGAGTCCTTCCTTTACTTTAAGCCGAGACATTCCCAACTTCTCTTGCTCAAAGATTTCAGCAAAGTATTGGATGGCACCATGAGGATGACCTGGAAGTGTGTTCCAGCCATTTCTGTGAATAACTGTGGTGCTCTTTTTGGTAGCTAACATTGCATTATTAGTGAATTTACCTAGGTGTCTAGTCCATCTTGAGCAATGGTAACTATATCCTGGATACAGTCCTTCAGGACCATGCTGAGAAGTGGCGAAGGATATTTTAGTCTTGCGTCTTTCTCCATTGCCTGTGTCAGCTGTGGCTCAGTGGGCAGCACTCTCACCTCTGAGTCAGAAGATTGTGGGTTCAAGTCCCGTTCCAGAGACTTGAGCACAAAAATCAAGGTTGACACTCCAGTGCAGTACTGAGGGAGCGCTGCACTGTCGGAGATGCTGTCTTTCGGATGTGTGTTAAACCGAGGCCCCGTCTGTTCTCTCAGGCGGACATAAAAGATCCCACGGCATTATTTTGAGAGCGAGCAGGGGCGTTCTCCCCAGTGTACTGGCCAATATTTATCCCTCAATAGACATAACAAAAACAGATTATCTGGTCATTATCACTTTGCTGTTTGTAGGAGCTTGCTGTGTACGAATTGGCTGTCACGTTTCCTACATTACAACAGTGACGACACTCAAAATTGGTTATAAAGTGCTTTGAGATGTTCGGTGTTTTTAAAGGTGCTATATAAATGCAAATCTTTCTTTTTTCTCCATTGACAGCGAAGTTCCAATGCAAGTTAAGCTTGTGGTGTATTAGATACATGTCCAAATGGTTCCTCTCCACTGTTCAGAATTCCTAAGTGTGAAATGCAAGAGCTCCCTATGGCTTAGTATGAAAGGTCCAGTATGAAGCTGTGAAATGGATTTGCAACGAAAAAAGAAAATGAAAATGGTTGCAGACAAAGAGGGCTCTGGTCTGTACCAAGCTGTCAAGAGTACCATGGAGAGGAAGTCAGCCACATGGCAGGAACAGCTCCTCGCTGAAAGCACTCGCACCTGGACAGCTGCTGGAAGATGTTACCTGGAAGTCAGGTATGAGACTACTCTGTGACTGCATTGCAGAGAGGCAATCACTACTGTTGGAGCTCTACAGTCCAAACGGTGTAACATTTATTCAACAGGATATAGCGTCTATTCAAGCCATGGTCAGGAGTATAGTGGCAATTACTTTTTATAGTGAGTTGTGCTGCTCAGGGAGGAGTTTCCAATACTTGCATTTCCCTCACTGAGGGTTCAAATCCACACTTGCGAATTTTTTAAATGAGTAACTAATAACAAACCTCCTGGAAAAAAAAAAGAGGGGTAGGAAATTTGGGTCTTTCTGGAGTCACATTGGCAAATTAACATGTCTGCCGATGGTAATTAGTAATCTGCTACCAAATTGATATTTCGATAACTGAGCTAGCAGATCCAATGTGCACCAAGACATTCCTGCTAGACTAGCCAGCCTGGTTAATGGAACCAGGAGAGGTAGACCTGTCATTGAGGGCTAGGATTCATCCCATTTTACCACAGATAACCCTGCAAGCCAAATCTCTATTTGGTAGGACGGTCCTGCCTAGTCAAGCCACAGAAAGTATTTGTGCTCTGTTCTAATGGCTTGTGAAATTTTACCTGATCAAACTTCAGCACTACCCCTGTGTGCACTTGGGAATCCTCAAGCCTCTGCACTGCCAATCCAGACCTAAGCTGTCTAGATATGGGGAAATGATAGGTGTTCCAGCTGAGAACATACACACTCTACATGGGGTAAACAGAAACTCTACTGGTGCAGATGTATTAGTAGCAGACAGTGGTGATAAGTCTCTATGCATAGTAACAGCCGACAGATTAACAATTATTAAATCCAAGAATGGGGCTAGAAAGAATCAATTAGCAAAACTCATATTGAAGTAGAGCAAACAAGTATATGTCTGAGATTCTTTACACAGCTGTTTTCAGGCAGATATTAGTCACTTTCCTCTCCACGTGGAGGGATAGTCACTCTGACTGCTCAGCTGTACTGGCTAGCAGCCAGTTCCAGAGTGACAGTGGCTGAGGCCTTAGAGAATATTAAAGCAAAATACCGTGGACGCTGGAATCCGAAATAAACGCAGACAATGCTGGAAATCTCAGCGGGTCAGGCAGCATCTGTGGAGAGAAAAACCGTTAACACTTCAGTTCTGACGAAGGGTCATCGACTTGAAATGTTAACACTGTTTTTCTCTCCACAGATGCTGCCTGACCTGCTGAGATTTCTAGCATTTTCTGTTTTTACCGTAAGAGTATATTGTCTGATTGCTCTCAACTGGGGTACAATGGCAGCAGCAAAGGAGATCGCGATGTGGGGAACAGTGCAAACAGTGATTTATAACCTTCCCTTCCCACCCACATTAGCCTCACCTCACTGGGCAATTAAAAATTACCCATGTTGAAACAGTGAAAGGAAATGATTGTCACTAGAGCACACAGACAGCAAACTTCGAAACAATATCATGTCTCACACATTTTACACAGGGAAATGTTTTCTAATAACATACAAGGATTTTTCTTGTCACAGTTATACACGTTAAAAAAATATTTTTTTTCACACACATCAGCTATCATGGATGCAACATAACCACCAAGTGGCACTTGGTCAGCAAATGATTCAGACAAAACCATGCGGCATCACTTCTCAATTAGCAGAATGAGGAAGTGCTAGTACCTGCTCAATAGCAAACTTCAGTCTGTTCACATGACTCTCAAAGAGAGGAAAATGAGCAAAGAAGAACTCGTGAAACTTGTTGTTCTCTTCCTCATCCTGTGACAGCGAAAATATAATGCCAATAGCAATCTTCTTTTTTCGAACAATGGAGGGATTGGAACTACAGTTTTCATCAGACATGTTAAAGCTCTCCTCCACTGACCTGAAAGACCACAAAGACCTCCGTGAGCATAATGGCTAATACATGCATTTAATATATTATAGTGAGAAAAGCTCCAATGAATAATAGCAACTTAAGGTGAAACATGGACACAAAAGAACCCAGATCAGTAAAATCTTCAGTCGGCAAAAAGCTACAATGGTGCTTTAGGACAGCAATCTGGACCACCATAAAGCAGGAGAACATGGACTTGTGCTCTCCAGTTCAAGTTTTAGCTTTTCTGCCAAGGGGAATCACCAGAGGATAAGATCTCCCTTTCCTTGGTGTGCAGGGAGACATAGGAAAATGCAGAATGATGTGTAAGCGGCGTCCCTAACATCTGGCTTCAGACTGCAAGTCAGCAGCTCCGTAGGTGGTCAGCTGCTTCTCCTGATCAGGGATGATGTATAGAATGTGACTCAAGAGGGGTGGATGGGGGGAATTGAATACAAAAACAATTTGAAAAGGGAAATTTACTCTAATGAGTAACCTCCTGCTCCCCACAAACTGCAACTGAAATAAACCCCTCTGACATACAGAACACATCACTGATCAACGGTACAGTTGTTTAATATGTGAAAACGCTACAACCATGGTTTTTTCAGTCCTGCAGCATTTATCGAATTGGTGAAAAATCATGGGCTGGCACGAGCAGAAGTACAACATTTTGTCCTAAACTTGAATATTTAAAATTCACACAGTTAAACAGAAAAATAATAATGAAAGACAGCTGTGAGAGCAGGGGCAACAACTTAATGTCTCCAATTTTTTCATTCCTTTGTAGAAACTTGCCACCATTCTTCCGCTGACAGATGCAAGGGCAGGATTATTTGCACTTCAGGATGTTGCCATGAGAGTCGTTTATGGTCATCCTATAATCTCTCAGTAGCTGGTGAGATTCAAAAACTGGCTGAGCCACACTGTCAGCTGTGCTCCCCAACCTTTTCTTCTCTGAATCAAGTGTAGTAGATATGGTAAAGTGCTTATCAAACAGGGAACAAGAGGAGAAACCCCTTCAACAAATCTATGCTGTAGCGTGAGGCGAAAATGTATTGGTGGAGTTGGAGATGAATAGGTGTGATATGGTGGTGGTTTTTGAGTTTCAGAGTAGTGGGTGGTGGAGAGGGCAAGACATAAATTTTTTTTGAGATGTCACCCGATACTTGTGCGGAGTAACATATGCCAGAAGACAATTTGCTCATAAGTTTCCTATTTTTGTAGATGGAACAATTTCAGACTTACCATCTGGGGAAAACTCCATTTTCAAGACTGGTATTCTGACTGCGACGCCAACGACGATGATAACTGCTTGCACAACTACTTGGAAGTGAGGAGCTTGGCGAAGGGAAGGGAGTGATGAGCAGACTGCTTAAAGAAGCTGTAGACATTACCAAAAAGAGATGTGTGACTTGTTTGACAGTAGCTTGTATAATTTAATGAGAGAATTTTGGACTAATTTAGTACATTTTGATACAAAACACAAAGTATCAGTATTCACTTTTATAATTAATCCAAAAAAGTGTCCATTACCATCTTAAAAAACTCGACTTCAACAGGGCAACCAATGCAGTACTGACACCCATGTTTTAAAATGAGAAAATTGTACCTTTATAACTGTTCAGCATTGATACTGCAGTGTGACGTCTGAAATCCGGAAACCTCGGGAATGAGGCCATTCTGGATATTTCCGGATTTCGGAACGTCTTTGCCTGGGCCGAGGTAGGTGGGGTCAGAGGTTGGGCAGGGCCCGGGCGGCAGAGGTAAGGGGGCGGGAGGTCGAGCTGCCGAGAGCCGGGGCAAGGCCAGCCCGCCGATGTAAGGGTGGGGGGGTGGGGGGGTGGCGGGCTGGTGAAGTCCGGCCACCGAGGGCCGGGGTGAGGTCGGGCCGCCGAGGTAAAGGGTGGGGGGGGGGGGGGGGGGGGGGGGCTGGTGAAGTCGGGCCGTCGAGGGCTGGGGAGAGATCAGACCGCCAAGACGGGGGAGTCCAGATTTCGGAACATTTTCCGGACGTCCCCGCCACGGATCGGCCCGGTGATTGGATTCCGGAACTCAGATGCTCAACCTGTATTACAAAAAAAAACACCAGCAGATTTAGGACAGTCACATTGTCCTCCATGACATGAAATGCAGAGCTTTAATTTTGCACAGCAATTGTGTCAGCCTATTAAGACTTCTCTGAAGAGATTCTGGGCAGCACACAGCAGGAAGTGTGTATGAGACAGTCTCACAAGTAAGTACTCCTGAATGAGAAGTAATGGCAGGTCATGTATCCTCTCTGACAACCAGTTGCATTGGCAGAAGCCGATGAGTCGTTTTTCTTGGCTGGAGGTGGTTATGTGCCCAAGGAAATGAGGGGACGAAACCTCATTATAGGGTTAATACCATTAAAAGAAGTCAGCTTGGAAATATGAAACTATTGCAAAATAAACTCAACTCGACAGGGAGGTGCAGGCGTGCACTTGTAGCATGGATACGATTTAAAGCAATAAAAAAAATCTGAACGTGTGCAGAGATTTTTTGTTTGAATCATGTGTCAAATACTTTCGAGCTCAAAAGCTTTCCGCATTGTACAGGAAACCTTTAAATTTATTTGTGCTAGATTATAAATGGACATTGCCATATGAGGAGCACAGCTTGCTTACCCATGTCAGAAAGTGAAGAGAGATATGTCTGGAAAACATTGGCCAACAGAATGCATTGTCTTCATGGGAAATTTCAACAACTAACATTGTGTTTTAGGAATTTATTTTTGCCATGTAAGTCACTGCACTTGATAATTAAGACATTTCAGTGTAATGAGGAGTTATATAAATGCAAATATGTAAAATAGTTAACGGCTTGCCTCATGGTGGCAATTACAAGAACTCAACACCAAACACACTACCAAGTAACTAGTAACTCATTCAATTCTCACCAGATCGTGTTATTCCACTGTCTCTATCTTCATTGATTCCTCTACTGGGCATGTCCATTGGGGTGCTGTGAACTATAAATATTGAGAGAGTCAGAATTTGCTGTCTAAACCCAGACCATGATGCAACAAGCCACTAATTATCATACTGTGATACTTTGCAGAATAGCGTACATGCTAGAATCACTACAGAGGGCATGTGCGTAAGCATGCAATTTATCAGCCAACAATAACAATGAAATTTCCAATATAATTACTAATACTAAACACCCACCACCACAATCAATTGAGTTGAAATAAATCAAGAATAGCTATTTTGATGATTTGACATGAAAGGTGGAATGGACAACATGATTTAATTTGTCACTTTGCAAATGAACAGACTAATTATTCTTCAGGTTACAAGCATTTTGAAAAGCTCTATTATAAAGAATATTCAGTAATGACATTTTGCCAACTCCACGGATGAAATGTGACGCTCTATGCTGGATTCCCATTTTAATTAGCAAATGAAGTCCCAGGCAAAAACAGTTCTAAATGACCAGTCTCCAGTATTATTTAAAAAAAGTCTACTCTAAAAGAATTGCAATCAACTAACTTGTGCTTTCTGTTCATTAGTTGAGGGAAATAAATTCTCCGCTTCCCTTCCACCGCACCTTGCAATAAGTCACGACAGGCCACCTAACTTATGGTTAGGACTGTGCTTCAGTAATCAGTTCTCAGGCTCCTGCCATTCTGTAACCAACCACTCCAAGGTGGCAATAGCCACCACTCAACTCTCCAGTTCGTAAATAGACCAATTTTGCAATTCCCAGCAGAAGTTCCACTGGGGCCCATGGGCCCAAGTTTGGCCAGAGAATATTTCTGCCGCACTCATCAGAGGTGCGCCGCTTTTGTAGAATGATTAGGGCGCCAAAAATCTTCAGGCTGAGTTTGGCCGCTCCTCAGCCTCTCCTTGATGGTGGCACAGCGTGGCAACTGGATTCGGGGGCCGGGACCTCTGCACATGTGCGTGCCGCCCCTATCCCTGGCCGAATGGGCTCCCTCATCGGCGGCCAGATTAGCTACCAGAATATCTGTATTTGTAATTAGCTACCAGAATATCTGTATTTGAAAGTAAAATTGAAATTATGTTGAGATATTGCAAAGTACTTGAGGGTTGGCCATTAAGGTGTTTTATCAGCATGCTGGTATGTACATGATTGAGGGCAAATCTATAGATTTTATTGCAATTGTAGATTAAATTGCCCGAAAGTGCAAATTATATCAACGTAGCAGGCCGTGTTTTGGTAGGACTTCTATTTTTTTTTTAAATTTGTTATTGATTGATTGCTTACTTATTACTGTGGTCTTGGTGCTTTAGGTGCAGGGTTCCTTCTATTTTTTATTTGTTAATTAATTGCACATTACTTTTTGTGCTTTGTTTAATGCTTTGCAAGTCTTGGTGCTAGGTGCAGGTCCTCTCAGCTTCCTTGTATGTTTTATTTGTTATTGAATGCTTATTTTTGTGCTTTGTTTAGTGCTTTAAATGCACCTACCAGTGCTGATTTCTTAACTCTCCGCAAGGGTTTTCTGTGCGGGTCCACACACGCTGGCCTAAGTTAGTTTGGAGCAACTATTAGCTGTCCAAACTAGCTTAAATGGCCAAAACAGGCAAAGGTGGCTGGTAACGCCCCCTTTTGAAAAAAAACTAAACTAAAAAAATCTTAACTAACTCACTTACACTGGCGCAAATTAAATGTGCAGAATTGCGATTTTTAAGATACTCCAAAACAATCAAGTTACTTCAAAAAAAAAAGCAACTCCTGGCCAAATTTGGGCCCATTGTGTGGTGGTAGAGGGAATAGCTGGGCCTGCTGAATACATCAGAGTCCAGTTCATTGACAGCTGGGCTCACTTATGCTCACTGCATCATTTCCTGGTGAGCAGGGATGTGCCAACTGGGTGGGTATGCACAAAATACAGTAAAGCAACAAAACTTAAAAGGGCAGCTACTTGCAATTAAAGGTGAGCATCATTTTCCAAACTTAATTTTGTTTTAGTTTGACTGCAATGGAAGTGCATTAAACACCCTTTAGATCCTATGCAAAATGTCCCACATAGGTTGGAATATTGGGCAAAGAAAGGCACAGTACAGAATATGTGGATGGAGATGGTTGCAACAATCAACACAATCTCCCAGTTGGTCCCATTCCCATAGGACACTGGGCAAATATGGAAGAGGCTATCAGGCATCAAGAAGAGTGTCAAAATAATACTATCCACCCTTGGAAGAGTATTGGTATTGGTCCATAGTATGCATGCCACGAACACTTGAATCTTAATCTACTACACCATATGTAAAAGAGCTCGTCAAAGCATGGACACAACTGTTCAACTATTTTACATGCGTTTCCATGTCTACTAACATAGCCGCATTTGCATAACAGCACGACACACAATTTTGACTCGATTATAAGACACCATTGTAATACACATTCCTCTTGATATACTTTTCACTTTTAGGGGAGGTAAGTGCATTTAATTTCATCTTACTCCAGAGAGCTTCTTTGAGAAGAGCTAGCAGCAATTGGAAGAATGGGCACTTAAGATAGAATAGTTGTGAATGGAAGGCATGGTGTTTATTGCTCTACTATTTGGCGTTAATTTAAATAAGGACTGATTTGTGCACAAGAGTCCAGCACAATAATCTTCTGGACTACGATTTGTCTTCGTCTATTTGTTCCTCCTTGTCTTCTTATCCTTGCTGGCAATAGAAGGCCTGGCCACCTATTCCTCTTGCTGATTGGTAATTCCTCTTTATACTGCAAAGTTGTACAACGTGCAGCAGACAGTGATTATTTTGGAGACTCCTGTTGGGATATACAGCAGGATCTCAAATCAGTTCATTGCTGCAGTAATGTTAGCTGTGGCTCCGTGGGTAGCACCCTCACCATGGAGTCAGAAGGACGTGGGTTCAAGTCCCACTCCAGAGACTTGTGCACTGTCGGAGGGGCCGTCTTTCAGATGAGACATTAAACCAAGGCCCGCTCTACTCTCTGAGATGGACGTAAAAGATCCCATGGCACTATTTTGAAGACGACCAGGTAAGTTATCCTTGGTGTCCTGGCCAATATTTATCCCTCAATCAACATCACTAAACAGATTATCTGGTCATTATCACATTGCTGTTTGTGGGAGCTTGCTGTGCACAAACTGGCTGCCGCATGTCCTACATTACAATATTGACTATACTAGCCCAAAAAAGTACATCATCGGCTGTAAAGCACTTTGGGATGTCCGGTGATCATGCAAGGCCCTATATAAATGCAAGTCTTTCTTTTTCTTTCATACCTATAGTGTGTTCAACACAAATTCTGGTTGTGTCATAAGCATATGAATTCAGCTGGCATTCTAGATTTTTCAGGTCATCAATCAGGGTTCAAGACAGTAGCTCTGGAGTCGTAGAAGTTACCCACCCTGTCTCCTTATTCATTTAAAATAACACCGCCAAGGTGCACTATCACTAGATAAATGCACCATGGGCATTCCAAGAATAGGAGGTATTAACTTGCATAAGATTCCCATGACTGTTTTCGATCATTCTAGGTAACATCAAAGCAGCTCTTTTGCTGAAAAAAGAGTACTGTGCACTGCAGAGCTGGATATCCGTGGTAATAAGGGAAAAGTAAAAAATGCTATTCGGCTTTAAAAACAGAAATGCAAATTTGCTCATCAACAGCGCTTCAGTTTTCCAATAGCAGCAATAGGAACAGCTGCAGTAGGAACAGCAATAGGAGCGACCTGCCCATAAATTTGGTGCCATTTTTCTAGCAGTTGTAGAGAATTATGTACGTGCTCAAGACAGGGAAAAGGCAATAAAATGATAATGGCTGAATCTCCTGCCCAATATATTTTTGTCTTAATTGCAATTTTTTTCGTCCCTTCAAAGCACTGACTTTTAATGGCGTATAGTTCTATTGGGAGCTTTCCCAAGTGGCCAGTCTTCATGTGAGAGCTTAAGACAGTGTGGGGGAGAAACTGCCCAGCACTCTGATTGGGGGCGGTAACCAACTCGGGCCGGGACTTCCTGCGTCCAGGAGGGCCGCTGCGCACTTTGCTGGGCCTCTGATGGCCTCCACTGGGCCACCAGGGTGGCGTGGTGCCGAGGCCGCAGCCTGGTACCCAAAATAGAGAGCTGGGTTGCACGATTGTGGCCCAGACCATGCAACGGAAGGAGGCAAGCCGACCGGTGAGTCGGCCAAACCAGCAAGATGGTGGCGCGGGGCGATCCCCACCTCCCCTTTAACTTCCGCCCCGCGAGCGGATGTCGGCCTGGTTCACAACCCACGAGCTGGCGCCGACACCGCTCGTGGCAGCTCCGCAGGGCGCCAAGGGGTCGGTTGCGGGCGGCCCAGGGCGTTACAGGTGGGGCGCTACTGTGACAGCGCCTTTGCTAACTCCTGCGCAATTTCACGGGAGCTGGTAGTGCCTCCCCCCACCCCAAAACTTTTGTGCACCATTAGCCCCCCCCCGCGAGAGTCACAAAACAGGGCAGTTTCGACCACCGTGTGTTGGCAGATTGTTCAAATGTGAAGGACAACAAGGCAAACCTAACTTTTCTTTATCAGCCATCTACGCATAGTTTCTTTTATAGCAGAACTCCTTAGACATCACCCCAACCACACTCAGCTAACCTTAAAGACCTGGCTTTGAATTTGGATCGTGTCTTAGATGACAATGTTAACTGCCATAATGATGAGGCTCCAGTCTCCACCCACGATACTTGCTCCTTGTACTCTTCTCTCATTTAAAAGACAAGAATCTTGCTCATAGCAGATGGTATGAACTGGTCAGTGGCTTTAAATTTCAGCCTTTCTGGCTTGATAACTTATCCACAAAAACCTTGAAGTCAAAATATATTGGATCAAGGCTTCCTATTTGCGGTGCCAGTCTGCCATTGCTCAACAGTTGTCTGGAGAAACACCTGCCTCAAAAAAAAGCATGAAGTGCTACCAGACAATTATCAACAACATTCAGAAAAATCTACCAGTCACCCTGAAGAAATCGCAAAGTGTTTTGATATTTGAGATCTGGTAAGTGATGGGTTTTTAAATTAGTTTAATTCTTTAATAATATTTGCATTCAAGTCTGTATTATTTTCTAAAAAATTAATTTTAGTTTGGAAGAAGAAAAAAGATTACATGCAATGATTTCCTGTAGGTATCTTACACGGAATAGGTTATATAAATAGTTTATGTGGAAATGAGGTTTATACAAAGCCTACCAAGGATGGGTAGTTAAGGATGGGTTTCTAAAGTGTCTAGTGGTGCAGCATTAGACTTTCCAACCAGCAGAACATCACAAGCCTGAAATCTCAGTCTCAGTAGTAGTGTTTTGCCAGTTCCCAGCTGCTTCACAAGATGGATCGTGGTAGGAGTACATCAGCTACATCTTAGAAAATAAGAAATGGAATGGGTAGAAGAGCAAAGGGATTGAGGGTTACAGGTGAGCAAATCATTAAAAGCAGCAAAGCAATTAAACATGCTAACAAAGCACTGGGATTTATTTCTGGGGGTATAGAATTCAAAAGGAGTGAAGTTATGTTAAACTCGTATAGGACCCTGGTCGGTATCACGGAGTACTTTGTACCATTCCGGATTCCATACTATAAAAAGACCATAAAAGTGCTGAAAAAGTGCAAAAAATATTTACAAGGATGGTTCCAGAACTGAGAGATTATAGCTATCAGGAAAGATTGAACAGGTTGGGGCTTTTTTCTTTTGGAAAAGAAAAGACTTAAGAGTTGACCAGATAGATGTCTTTGGAATTATGAATAGGTTGGACAGGGTAGATGTGGACAAATATTTCCACTTGTGGGGGAACCCAAAACTAGGGGCCATAAATGCAAATATGTTACTAATAAATCTAGCAGGGAAATAAGGAGAAATGTCGTTACTTAGAGAGTTAGAACGTGGAAGTCACTGCCATAGGAAGTGGTTGAGGCAAATAGTTTTGAAAGGAAACGAGATGACTACATGGAGAAAAGGGAGTAGAAAAATACGATGAAATGCAGAGATGAGGGAGATGACTCGTAGAGTATAAACACCAACACAGACCAGTTGGGACGAATGGCCTGTTTCTGTGCTGTATATTCTGTGTAATTTTATGTAAAAATATAGCACTTCCTCCCAAGTGAAAAAGCAATGGAGATAGGAAGAAACAGGAATGAGTGCTCAGTGAACTACTGGTTGTCTCAAAGTGTATTTTGGGTACTTCTGCTTGATTCTCTTCTTTGAAGCTGAAAACATTCAAAACCATAAGGTGCACAAAGAATAGAAACTGTGCGTGTGTGACTAACAGACAGCACGGCAATGCGTGCACTGGATTGCATCTTTTGAGCTGGGAGAGATAGAGCGCGGGGGGGGCGGGGGGGGAGAGCGGCAGGAGGAAGAGAGGAGGAGCCAGGCGAGCGAGAAAGGGGGCCGGGTGGACGAGAGAGAGAGAGAGAGAGAGAGAGAGAGAGAGAAGCAGGGGTGGGGGGGGGGGGGAAGAAAGAGAGAGAGGACCAGAGAGAAAGAGAGGGAGAACCAGATCGAGATAAACATTGGCAAGTACAAAGCCATTGTTTTGGGTCACCTCCACAAACTCCTGTTCCCTAGCCACAGATTTTATCCCTCTCCCCGGCAACTGTCTGAGGCTGAACCACACTTTTCGCTACCTTGGTGGTGTTTTTGATCCCGAGAGGAGTTTCGGACCACAGACCCGCACCATTACTAAGACCGCCTATTTCCACTTCCGTACCATTTCCTGACTCCACCCCTGCTGTCCGTGTCCTAACTCGCACCTCGTTCCCTTGACCCATCACCCATGTTCATTGGCTCCCGGTTAAGCAACGCCTCAATTTTAACATTCTCATCCTAGGTTTCAAATCCCTCCATGGCTTTGCCCCTCCCTCTCTCTCTGTAATCACCTCTAGCCCTACAACCCTCCGAGATATTTGTGCTCCTCTAATTTTGCGCTCTTGAGCATCCCTGATTTTAATCACTTCACCATTGGCTGCCATGTCTTCAGCTGCCAAGGTCCTAAGCTCTAGAATTCCCTCTCTTTCCTGCTTTAAGACGTTCCTTAAAACCTACCTCTTAAACCAAATGCTGTAATATCTTCTATATGATTCAGCGTCAAATTTTGCTCGCTAATGTTCCTGTGAAGCGCTTGAGACATGTTACTATGTTAAAAGTGCTATATAAACAATGTTGTTGTTGTGACAGAGCGAGCCAGACGGGGTCAGAGAGAGGGAGGGACAGACAGAGGGATGGAGGGAGGGAGGGGGAGAGCGAAATACAGAGAGTGAGTGAGGGGGAGAAAGACATACACAGACAGAGAGCGAGGGAGAGAGGGCAGATGGAGAGACAGATAAGGAGACGGAGATGGAGAGAGAGAGAGAAAAATGGAGATGGAGAAAGAGATACACATAAAGCAGAGATATTTTTCCTCTTTTATATGAACAATGCACATGCAGTCCCATGGCATCTTAGAAGTTAGTAACATATGATCTTTTGGGAATAATCTCTGGATGACCAACAGCCCTTTTTTGGAACTTCGGTCAAATATTTTAGTTTTGTTATTTTACAGAAATTAAGAACCTCATTTCCACGGCTGCAAAATCATGCTCAGCTAATGCACAACGACACACAGAGTCCAGACCCCAGAGACACTATGCAAACCTGCAAAGAAAGAAGCGCTCCGGATCAGGCGGAGCGGTGCTGGCTCAGAACCTGGTGCCCGCCTAGGGCTGCAAAGCTGCGAAAAACCTATGGAGCAAAATTGTAAGAAAAATAGAAAAAAAACACAAGACAGAAGAATGGAATTAGTAAAGCCATCAGACACAAGTTAGAACACCACGTGGAGTCCCTTTTGAAACCAAAACCAAATCTAGAGTTAAAATAAAATTATATGAGCCTCAGAATGATTTCTGGGTCAAAAATTATTTTTACACACACACACACACACACACACACTTTTCCCTTGTCTGTCAAATTTCTGTTTTGAAAAGACAAAAAGGCTCAAAACAAATAGACTTCCGTTCACAGCTAAACAGAAGGCTCATTAGTGACAGAGAAAGAAATCTTTTAAGAAATAAAATTACCAAAATTCAAATGAAAACAGACAGGCCTTTTGAGGATGCCTTAAATACATGGATTAAAAGCAGATAGAGAGTTATCGCATGTCAAAAACTGGATCGATGGATACAAGGCCAAAAATGTAATTCTTTAGCCTAGGGAGTAATTTACATCAAATATGAAATTGTAATGATAAAAATCTAAAGTGCAAAAAAAAAAGGCCCCTCCCCTGCATGTTCACTCATTACGGTATAACTGGAAGCTACATTCTCCTTCCCTCGTCTCCACATCCGTTGGGAAAAAAAAAATCATAAAAATCATGAGGACCAAGCTAGAAATCTATACATCTGACTAAAAGATTGCATGTAAAACATTGTTTTTTTAAAAATAAAATGTATTATTCACAGCTTAAAAATGTTAATTCAATTCATAACAATATTTCTACTATATCAGAAAATGAATGCAATCATCACTGGATTAGCAGAAATGTGGGGGGAAAAACACAAACCATCTATAGAATAGAATAATAACCAAAATGAGCAATGTTTAAATTACAGCTACATGCATAATCGCATCCACATGGCTAATACATTTTTATATTTTAACCGCTCTACTACCTTTAGCTTCAACATGAGAAAATGCACCACTGATTGCATTTATTTAGATTCTGGTTTGTACTGCCCCCTTTAATATTAAATTGGTACCATTTCTCACATTAAATTTTAAAAAATCATGGTGTCATAACACACTGCAAGACCAATGTGTGTCACTACACATTATCACTAACATCGATTAATGTCTGCAATCTTGCATACTAGTGTTCTTAAACTTGACCATTCGAATGTGACGATTGGGGAATAAAAGGGTGTTCGTCCTTGGGCTGTTGCCACTCAAGTACCAATGGTAGGATCAGAGTTACACACATAAAAGCCTGGAGAATGTCACTTATCTACCACACCAACCATAATGCTGAGGGAGAAAAAAATGATTGTTTTAATTTTGAGGATAAAACTCAGATGCACAGGCAATGTACGAAAGAACCACAGAAATTTACAGCGCAAAATGAGGCCATTCAGCTCATCGGGGCCGAACCAGCTCTTTGCAATGCACACCAAGAATGACAATTTCCACAAGTTGTGTTACACAATGGTTGGACATGTATGTATGTGTGGAATTCCTCACATTGGTGAGGCTCAACTCTAAAAGAAGCTGAGGGCTAAGCACACCCACACAAGGGTGTGGAGAAAAATTAAAGTCTTCGAAGTATGCCACTCATAGCAAGCTTAGGTGTAGATTGGCAGCACCTAAGGACATCTCTTTCCCCCACCCTGTGTGTACAGGGCTCCTGCTAGAGTTTAACCAGCTAAGCCTGTGCAGTTTACCAGAATGAAATACAGGCAAGTTAGGATTACCTTAAAGGGACAAACAGTAGGATGTTTACCAGTGGAACATTGGTTTCTTGGCTTATCGGAGTAGGACGAATTGCCACCATTAGTGACGGGGACCACCTCACCAAATTAGTGAGCCAGGTTGGCTGGTCAATCAATAGTGCCTTGGAACACTAAGGACCTGCTTGGTTCAGGTATCAGGCTGATTGGCTTCCATACTACTATTGAGGCATGTCAGTTCAGGGCAAATGAACCAAAAAATAACCCCAACAACTCCCACAGGACGATGATGGTTGCCAGGCATGAGACAATGAAAGAGCATGGGATTCAGTACCTGCTCGGCAGACAATAGCTATCAGGAACTGCTCAAGAATAGGATAATGAGCAGAATCTTAAAACATACCACAGGCATCCTACTAAATGGCAGTTCCATCAGTTGGAGAAGTACAACATTGGCAGCAGCTGATTGCCATTCTGAAAAATGTAATAGGAGCACTGACCGTCGATATATAAAAGGTGTGGTCTCATACCCACCATCTAGGGCATAGCTTCCAACAGCTGTCATACGAAGCTTCAGCATTTACTCATCAGATACAGGTCATCTGCCAACATAATGGATCTACACAGGACAGCTTGTAATGTGTCAAGACACCTTAATGATTTAGATACCATGTCCAGTGTTGTACATCTGTCTTGCTAGGTGCTAATTGCCGAGGGCAGGTCCTCATGTAAATGCCATTATTGAAGAGATTTATCTGCAACATTGACTCCCCCTCCAAGGCAAACATCTGAAAGTGTCAACATTTATATACCTCAAAACTGAGTCACAATGTTACTTACCTACAAGACTGTTCATCAGAACATTTTGATCTGGGTACGGTTTTGTTGCAGTAGTGTCTTGATTAATAAATTCAAGGCTGTCTTGTAACCTTAAAATGCAATTAAATACACACACATAAATCTTCAACATCAAAAGACATTGCATCAACAAACTAACATAAAATAAAGCACATGATAATGCATTCTTCCATGGAGCTCAGTTGAAAATGTAGCAGATCTTACTGAATTATTCCTTAACCTACAAGGCTATACATGGAAACATCAGTAAACTTAAAAGCATCACTGTATTGCTTCTGGTTTCCCCGATTTAAGCTTTAAAATTTTGCCTAAAGGCAATATGTGAAGAAGCAATATAGGTGCAATTCTCCCTCCTCTAATATAATCAAAATTAAAAGGTGCTATCCACAGTTCAATATGCAATCTATGAAGTCACAGATTTCTAAACAAAATTTCTACTCCCAAACTGCGTCCAACAAGAAACATGAGAGAATATTAATGAGCAGCATATAATACGTGGCATGTGCATCAGTATCATCCTTTACTACATTTGGGGTGGTATGACCATTTCGTTGATAAAAATCTCACCTGTAAAAAAAGGTAAGTAAAATTGTCATAAGGCTTATTATTACTATGTGTGTTAGCTGGAAGCTACTCCAGTGTAGAAATTGTAGTCTTTTTTATTACATGAGTGATTCCCCTTCCTCACTGTGTGCGTGAGAAAGATAAGACAAAGAGAACATAAATATTTATCTTAAATGACTTGAGTCTTTACACGGATTATGCAGTATGAATAAAGGATAAGTCGTGGCCAAGAAATGTTAGTTATCTCCACTCATGAGACAAGAGTACAGATCACTCAGATTGTGTTACTAACTAATGAGTCTGCTTCCCTTCTATAGATATTTATTAGATCTCACTGCTGGCCTTGACATGCCCTTATCTTATTGTAGTACACCAATGTGTGCACTTGCCTCAATCAATGAAACAGTACATCAAAGTTATTCCTTGCTTTGTTGTAGGCTTAGTGAGTAGAAGTGTTAACCAATCAATATACAAACATCAAAATCCAAAAATGTAAATAAATAAAAAGAATTCAGCTATCTTTTCCCGAAGTCAACCAAGGATACAATGTCAGTGTGATTTCACATTTAAAAAATGAGTAGTCAAGATTGCCAAGTTTTGTCCAGTGAAGCTCACTAGTTGTTTAAACATGCAGCCACTCATTGGATAAAATTAAAAAAACAAACTAAACAATGGTGAGATTTGTTCATTCAACATGTGAAGGCTCTCAAATTGCGATCCTTCTCTGGAAATAGAATCATAGAATGGCTACCGCACAGAAGCAGGCCATTCGGCCCGTCGAGCCTGTGTCGGCTTTCTGCAAGACCACTTCAGCTAGTCCCACTCCTCCACCCTTTCCTCATAGCCCTGAAATTTTTGTTCCTTCAGGTACTTATCCAATTCCTTATTGAAAGCCACGATTGAGTCTGCCTCCACCACTCTTTCAGGCAGTGCATTCCAGATCCCAACAACTCGCTGTGTAAAAAGGTTTTTCCTCATGTCGCCTTTCTTCTTCCGTCAATCACAAATCTGTGTCCTTCGGTTCTCAACCCTTCCGCCAATGGGAACAGTTTCACTCTCTACTCTGTCCAGACCCCTCATGAATAGATTAAAATGTAGGACGGTTGATGAACAATGGTGTACATTTAAGGAGATATTTCACAACTCTCAAGAAAAATATATTCCAGTGAGGAGGAAAGGGAGCAAGAGAAAAGATAGCCATCCGTGGATAATTAAAGAAATAAAGGACGGTATCCAATTAAAAACAAGGGCATACAAAGTGGCCAAAGCTAGTGGGAGGACAGGAGACTGGGAAGTTTTTAAAAGCCAGCAAAGAACGACTAAAAAAAAATGATTAAGAAAGGGAAGATAGACTATGAAAGTAAACTAGCGCAAAATATAAAAACAGTAAGAGTTTCTATAGGTATAGAAAAAGGAAAAGAGTGGCTAAAGTAAATGTTTCCCGGTCTCGTCCCTTAGAGGACGAGACTGGGGAATTAGTAATGGGGAACATGGAGATGGCAGAAACTCTGAACAAATATTTTGCATCAGTCTTTACGGTAGAGGACACTAACAATATTCCAACAGTGGATAGTCTAGGGGCTATAGGGGAGGAGGAACTTAACACAATCACAATCACTAAGGAGGCAGTACTCAGTAAGATAATGGGACTAAAGGCAGATAAATCACCTGGACCTGATGCCTTGCATCCTAGGGTCTAAAGAAAAGTAGCGGCAGGGATAGTGGATGCATTGGTTGTAATTTACCAAAATTCCCTGGATTCTGGGGAGGTCCCAGCAGATTGGAAAACTGCAAATGTAACGTCCCTATTTAAAAAAGGAGCCAGACAAAAAGCAGGAAACTATAGACCAGTTAGCCTAACATCTATGGTTGAGAAAATGTTGGAGTCCATTATTAAAGAAGCAGTAGTAGGACATTTGGAAAAGCAAAATTCGGTCAGGCAGAGTCAGCATGGATTTATGAAGGGGAAATCATGTTTGACAAATTTGCTGGAGTTCTTTGAAGATGTAACGAACAGGGTGGATAAAGGGGAACCAGTGGTTGTGGTGTACTTGGACTTCCAGAAGGCATTTGACAAGGTGTTACATAAAAGGTTACTGCACAAGATAAAAGTTCATGGAGTTGGGAGTAATATATTAGCATGGATTGGCTAACTAAGAGGTCGGGATAAATGGTTCATTCTCTGGTTGATAACCAGTAACTAGTGGGGTGCCACAGGGATCAGTGCTGGGACCCCAACTATTTACAATCTATATTAACGACTTGGAAGGAGGGACTGAGTGGAACGCAGCCAAGTTTGCTGATGATACAAAGATGGGAGGAAAAGCAATGTGTGAGGAGGACACAAAAAATCTGCTAAAGGACATCGGCAGGCTACGTGAGTTGGCAAAAATTTGGCAGATGTTGGAAAGCGTGAGGTCATGCACTTTGGCAGAAAAAAAATAAAAGAAAAGTTATTATTTAAATGGAGAAAGATTGCAAAGTGTCGCAGTACAGTGAGACCTGGGGGTACTTGTGCATGAAACACAAAAGGATAGTATGCAGGTACAGCAAGTGATTAGGAAGGCCAATGGTATCTTGACCTTTATTGCAAAGGGGATGGAGTATAAAAGCAGCGAAGTGTTACTACAGCTATTTAAGGTATTGGTGAGGCCACACCTGGAATACTGCATGCAGTTTTGGTTTCCATATTTACGAAAGGATATACTAGCTTAGGCGGCAGTTCAGAGAAGGTTCACTAGGTTGATTCCGGGGATGAGAGGGTTGACTTATGAGGAAAGGTTGAGTAGGTTGGGCCTCTACTCATTGGAATTCAAAAGAATGAGGGGTGATCTTATCGAAACGTATAAGATTATGAGGGGGCTTGACAAGGTGGAAGCAGAGAGAATGTTTCCACTGATGGGGGAGACTAGAACTAGAGGGCACGATTTTAGAATAAGGGGCCGCCCATTTAAAACCGAGGTGAGAAATTTCTTCTCTCAGAGGGTTGTAAATCTGTGGAATTCACTGCCTCAGAGAGCTGTGGAAGCTGGGACACTGAATAAATTTAAGACAGAAAGAGACTGTTTCTTAAACGATAAGGGGATAAGAGGTTGTGAAAAGCGGGCGGGGAAGTGGAGCTGAGTCCATGATCAGATCAGCAATGATCTTATTAAATGGCGGAGCAGGCTCGAGGGGCCGTATGGCCTACTCCTGTTCCTATTTCTTATGTTCTTATGAACACCTATATTAAATCGGCTCTCATCCTTCTCTGCTCCAAGGAGAACAACCCCAGCTTCTCCAGTCTATCCCCCTAACTGAAGTACCTCATCCCTGGAACCAATCTTGTAAATCTTTTCTGCACCCTCTCCAAGGCCTTCACATCCTTCCTAAAGTGCGCTGCCCAGAATGGGACACAATACTCCAGTTGAGGCCGAACCAATGTTTTAAAAGGTTCATCATAACTTCCTTGCTTTTGTACTCTATGCCTCTATTTATAAAGCTCAGAATCCCATAAGCGTTTTTAACTGCTTTCTCAACCTGTCCTGCCACCATCAACGATTTGTGCACACATACCCCCAGGTCTCTCTGTTCATGCACTCCCATCAATTTATATTGCCTCTCCTCATTCTTCCTACCAAAATGTATCACTTTGCACTTTTCTGCATTAAATTTCATCTGCCACGTGTCCGCCCATTCCACCAGGCTGTCTATGTCCTCTTGAAGTCTATCACTATCCTCATCACTGTTCACTATACTTCCAAGTGTTTTGTCATCTGCAAATTTTGAAATTGTGCCCCGTGCACCCACGTCCAAGTCATTCATATATATGAAGAAAAGCAGTGGTCCCAGTACCAACCACTGGGGAACAACTTCCCCCAGTCTGAAAAACCGTTCACCACTACTCTTCACCACTGTCACTTAACGAATTTCATCTCCATGCTGACACTGTCCTTTTATTCTATGGGCTTCAACTTTGCTGGCACTTTATCAAATGCCTTTTAGAAGTCCATGTACACCACGTCAATCGCATTGCCCTCATCAACCCCTGTTACCTCATCAAAAAACTCTTATTAAGTTAGTTAAATATGATTTGCCTTTGACAAATCCATGCTGGCTTTCCTTAATTAATCCACACTTGTCCAATCGACTGTTAATTTTGTTCCTGACTGCCGTTTCTAAAAGCTTCCCAAATACAGAGGTTAAACTGACTGGTCTGTAGTTGCTAGGTTTATCCTTACACTCTTAACAAAGATGTAACATTTGCAATTCTTGAAATATTATGGCCAGTACCTGCGCAATTTCCACCCTTGCCTCTCTCAGCATCCTAGGATGCATCCCATCTGTTCCCGGTGATTTATCGACTAAGTACAGCCAGCCATTGTGGGACCTCCTTTATCAATTTTTAGTCCATCCAGTATCTCAACTACCTCCTCTTTCACTATGACTTTGGCAGCATATTCTTCCTTGATAAAGACAGATGCAAAGTACTAATTTAGTATCTTTGCCATGCCCTCTGCCTCCATGCGTACACCTCCTTTTTGGTCCCCATCGGCCTAACCTCTCCTCTTGCTACCCGTTTATTATTTATCTGCCTTTCGAAGACTTTTGGATTCCTTTTTATGTTCGCTGCCAACCTAGTCTCATACTCTTTGCCCCTCTTATTTTCTTTTTCACTTCCCCCTCTAAACTTTCTATATTCAGCTTGGTTCTCACATTGTATCCTCAACCTGACATCTATCATACTCCCCCTTTTTCTACTTCATCTTACTCTCTATCTTTTCGTCATCCAGGGAGCTCTGGCTTTGGTTGCCCTATATTTCCCCCTCATGGAACATACCTCAACTGTACCTAAACTACCTCCTATTTATAGGCGATCCATTGTTCAATTACAATTTTGCCTGCCATCTTGGATTCCAGTTTACCCGCGCCAGATCCGTTCTCAACCCGCTGAAATTGACCCTCCTCCAAATAAGTATTTTTACTCTAGATTGCTTCTTGTCCTTTTCCATAGCTAATCTAAACCTTATGATACAATGATGAAGGTAAAGGAGAAGTCAACAATGGTATCTCATCAAAACTCATGCAATATATATTTATATAATAAAGCACTAGACTAGGCTTATCCAAGTAGGAAGAGTGCTTGAATGCTGTCGTTGGAATGAATCATTTTTATCAAATTGTTGACGTTTTTAAAATTAATTCGGAACAAGAAAAACAATAGCAACTATGGTACCAAGTTCCATCTTGCAAAAGTGAAATATAATCCTTTGGAAACAAAATGGTATCACACTGCTTCTAGAGTCAAAGATAACGGGATAAAAATAACTGGCGTATGCTTTCAGATTGGGAACACGACATGGGATTGCAAATAATGGTGAAACAAAGTTATAACTTCAACATAAAATATAAAGCTCCCTACCATAAAAAAGAGAGTACTGTACTGAGCAGCATGGTACCACAACACAACACAAATATACAGTTGGATAGAGCATGGAGGCAAAGGTCATAATGTGCAATCAGCACTCGGTGGAGCCGATGTGCAATGTCTGCTGCTTACAGTTAAGGAGAGTTTTATATGCTTTGCAATAGCTTAACCTGCACCACTGAAAAAATTGTTCACTTTTAGCTTGCAAAGATAATAATTGGATTTTGATGCAAACTGTTGCATTCCAATGACTATGCAAGCATACGCTATATCTAATCAAATCTTCTATTTTCGCAGCACTCCTGCAAGGTCACGTTATTACAGGTGCAAAGGACACCAGCAGTATTTACTTATGTCCAAAGTAAAGCAGATCCAAAAGTGTTTAAGCAGCTAGCAACAGACAAATAATCTCTTGAGAATGATCATCAGAGTGCACCTCTACACCAAAAAGTAGGATGTTGGTTCAATTCCTCACTAAATACCTGATCTCTTCGAATATCACTCTCAGAAGACAGCAAGCAAAGGCAATACACTTTCCCACAGGAGAAGGCGGAGCAACAAAAATGCTGGAGTGTAACGTCTGAAATATTACAGTTCACAGCAATGTTGGAGGCCTTAGAGCAGATTGCCCATATTCAGTTTTTCTTTTTAAAGCTCATTTCTTCCTTGGGTAAAGAAGCAAATGCTAGAGCATAGGCAGATCAGTCAGTATCTGAAAATGAGACTGGTTAGTGTCGCAAGTGAGATCTTGCATCAAACCCTGACCAAAATATTAACCTGTTTTACTTTCAGATGTGACAGACCTACTGTGCATTTCCACCACTTTGTTTTTATTAGATTTCCAGCATGTATTGTTTTTCTTCTCATTTCAAAAAAATTAACAATTTTATTCTCAAAAGGTCTTGATATAGGATACGTAAAATTTAATGAAAAAAATTGGTTTTTATTTAATAGAAATGTTACCCACGTATTCAGACTTCCAGTGACACTCCCTCCAGTATGAGCTGTGAAAACTTTGCTGAGCATTAGCTGGGGTGGAGACCTGGATAAGAAAAATCAACGAGATTCAAACATCTGGGACATAACCACTGATAATCAAAAACAAATTTTCATTCAGCAAAGGATGACAAATTCCTTTAAATGTAGAAATTCTACCACCATTCACTTCATATCAGATATATAAATGGCAGACTTAGTCTGAATGAAGACTTCTGAATACATGTGACTTTTTATTCCCTTGGACCACTGGATTTGAGAGTAGAGGCTACTGCCCATACAAAACCTTCAACAGGTTTGATTTTACACTAAGTTGACGTGCTTGGGCCCGACTTTGCGTGGGGGGGGGGGGGGGTGAGCAACAGGCCAGCGCAGAAAGCACTGCTGGCACCTGCGCGCATGCTCAGAGGGCTGCGCGCATGCTCCTGCACTCCCAGCGTGTTCTGGGGGCTGTGAGAAGGATCCAATGCTCGCAGCCCCTATCCCTGGGCAAAAAGGGACTCCCGATCTCGGCGCACCCGATCCCCGGCTGAGTGGTCTCCTGCAGCGGCCGGCCGGCTCGCCGAGTTCCCGGGCGAGGTAGGACTTTGGTTCTATTTTTTATTTAGTGGCTATGCTTGAGACTTTTGATTTGCGGGGGGGAAGGGAGGAAGAGAAAGAGTGTATTGGGGGAGGGGGGGGGGGGAAGAGAAAGAGAGAAAGTGTATTGGGAGGGAGGGGGAGGGTTTTTTTTTGGGGGGTGGGGGATGGTGTGGAGGAGGAAGGGGAGAGTTTTTGGGGGTGGGGGGGAGAGAAAGTGTGTTTGTATACTAGCATATCTCTCTCTCTCTCTCTCTCTGGCTACCGCCCCCCCTCCCCGCGACATCGCGGCCAGCAGCTTGCATTTCTCCGGTAGGATTTACTTCAATTTTATTAGTATTTTAATTGTTTGAGCTTTTCCTTGCAATGATTGGTGCTTGATTATTGAGGTCCTCTCCACTTCCCTTCTTCCGTCCCTCCCCTATCCCTGCCCTAATGTCCACCAAATTTGCGCTGCTTTTTCTTCACTGCCCGCAAGGTTTTTCAGAGCTGGCCACATACGCTGATCTAAGTCGATTTGGAGTAAATTTTTGCTGGCCAAAGTGGCATAAGTGTCTGGGAATACCTCCTTTTGAAAAAGAAACCTGACTTTAAAAAAAATCACACTTAACTGACTTACTCTGGAGCAAATTTTGGGGGGAAAATGGCATTTAAAAAAAAACTTACACCAGAAAAAAACAACTTACTCCAAAAACATTGATGCAAGTCATGGCCAAAATTGGGCCCCTAGAAATCCTAAAATACTGGACTGCAAGAATACTGAACTGTCACGCATTTACAAGGAAAATAAATTCTACTAAATTATGTCACAATTCTTAACCGTTTTAGGTGGAAACATTTTTAAACTCGAGTAAAGAGAGAGACAGAGGCCCCAAAATTCCTAGGCTGCAGGAAGGGGGAAAAGAGATTCTCCCCCCCACCCCCCGCCCCAAGAGAGGGGACAGCCAGTTACGGTCAAATCTACTGGTTCTTCTGGGTTTCTTCCCAATTTACAGTACCTTTAATTTCTAATGGGAAAATGTTCTACCCATGCTCACATGTCAGGGGGTAAGCTTGGGCTAGCTCCCAGGCTACCATAGGAAGTTCCACCAATAAAAGTCCTCAGTTGAGAACCATAATGCTTGAAGCTATCATTAAGGAAGAAATAGCGGGACATCTAGATAGGAATAGTGCAATCAAGCAGACGCAACATGGATTCATGAAGGGGAAATCACGTTTAACTAATTTATTGGAATTCTTTGAGGATATAATGAGCATGGTGGATAGAGGTGTACCGATGGATGTGGTGTATTTAGATTTCCAAAAGGCATTCGATAAGGTGCCACACAAAAGGTTACTGCAGAAGATAAAGGTACGCGGAGTCAGAGGAAATGTATTAGCATGGATAGAGAATTGGCTGGCTAACAGAAAGCAGAGAGTTGGGATAAATGGGTCCTTTTCGGGTTGGAAATCGGTGGTTAGTGATGTGCCACAGGGATCGGTGGGACCACAACTGTTTACAATATACATAGATGACCTGGAAGAGGGGACAGAGTGTAGTGTAACAAAATTGGCAGATGACACTAAGATTAGTGGGAAAGCGGGTTGTGTAGAGGACACAGAGAGGCTGCAAAGAGATTTGGATAGGTTAAGCGAATGGGCTAAGGTTTGACAGATGGAATACAATGTCGGAAAATGTGAGGTCATCCACCTTGGAAAAAAACACAGTAAAAGGGATTATTATTTGAATGGGGAGAAATTACAACATGCTGCAGTGCAGAGGGATCTGGGGGTCCTTGTGCATGAATCCCAAAAAGTTAGTTTGCAGGTGCAGCAGGTAATCAGGAAGGCAAATGGAACGTTGGCCTTCATTGCGAGAGGGATGGAGTACAAAAGCAGGGAGGTCCTGCTGCAACTGTACAGGGTATTGGTGAGGCCGCACCTGGAGTACTGCGTGCAGTTTTGATCACCTTACTTAAGGAAGGATATGCTAGCTTTGGAGGGGGTACAGAGACGATTCACGAGGCTGATTGCGGAGATGAGGGGGTCACCTTATGATGATAGATTGAGTAGACTAGGTCTTTACTTGTTGGAGTTCAGAAGGATGAGGGGTGATCTTATAGAAACATTTAAAATAATGAAAGGGATAGACAAGATAGAGGTGGAGAGGTTGTTTCCACTGGTCGGGGAGACTAGAACTAGGGGGCACAACCTCAAAATATGGGGGAGCCAATTTAAAACCGAGTTGAGAAGGAATTTCTTCTCCCAGAGGGTTGTGAATCTGTGGAATTCTCTGCCCAAGAAAGTAGTTGAGACTAGCTCATAGAATGTATTCAAATCACAGATAGATAGATTTTTAACCAAAAAGGGAATTAAGGGTTATGGGGAGCGGGCGGGTAAGTGGAGCTGAGTCCACGGCCAGATCAGCCATGATCTTGTTGAATGGCAGAGCAGGCTCAAGGGGCTAGATGGCCTACTCCTGTTCCTAATTCTTATATTCTTATGTATAACAATCTCCCCAAACTTTACTAGGAAAAGATAAATTCATCCCAGAGGATATTCTCTGTGGAATTCTCTTCCCCAGAGAGCTGTGGAGGCTGGGTCATTGAATATATTTAAGGTGGAGATTGAACGATAAGGGAGTGAAGAGTTATGAGGAGCAGGCAGGGAAGTGGAGCTGAGCCCAAGATCAGATCAGCCATGATCTTATTAAATGGCGGAGCAGGCTCAAGGGGCCAAATGTCCTACTCTTGCTCCGACTGCTTATGTTCTTATTAAAGATGCCAGCTTGTTCCATTCAGAGAATATGAGTCTGAAGAGCAAAGTTTCTTATGAGGCCCTTGCCAGGCCTCCTCCTCACTGCCCGAGCGGAATAGCACCACTCCAACAGACAGCTTGTGGCAAGCGCCATTTAAGCATCCTGGCAGGTGCAATGTGATCATCTCAGCTAGGCAAATGGCCCTGTCCTTGCAATTTGGGATGGGATCTGGGCCTTTGTACATGGACAGACAGGGCTTGTACTCTGCTGCACTCAAGCCGGTGGAGCTGTCTACAGGAATTTCGGGCCAGATATTCTCTGCAGTCTTCTCATCCTTAATGGCATGGGGGCAGTTCCATGATATCATGTGAAGCAGGAGTGCTTACCATGGTATCACATGAAGGGTGTGGTGTGGGATGGGGGCTATAAAAAAAAAAATTAAGAGATACATGTACACTAAAAGTATGCTGACTGGCAGCAAATCTGCAGCATAAAGCCGAGTTCAAGGATTGACTGAGGCACACAGGCTGGAATACACACACCATCTTTTGTAGCTTTTTTGAATGAAGAGTCAACATAGTGGACTATACATCCCCTTTATGGAGCCAGTTAATTCATTCTAAACATGGAAACAGCAGTGAACATCTCACAAAAAGTTTAAACTTTGGCTGGGTCAATCTTTTACCTTGTAAATCCAGCCTAAATTTAGTTTTTGTTTTTAACCAAGAGCTAGAACACAAAGTCCTCACCGTATCTGGTGGATTTTTAATGTGGAACCTTTGTAGCTCATTGCCACGGAGCCAAACATCATCTCACCGAGCATGTTGGCATCTGAGGATGGTCGCGAATTCTGGAAAGTCAAATTAATAAAAATGAATACCCTGACATCTATTTAAAGATGCCTTAAAACAGAGACTACTGGCTGTATATATTATATAACATAGGTGCATCATGCAAATCACAATAATGTGACTTTAAGAGTCTTAATTATAATTCAATATGGCTGGGAAACTGGAAAATACATTTAATAGATGGTTTAATTTATAACTCATTTTTTGTTTTTTTCTTACCTTTAAAAAAATAATTATGAAAAACATATTCCGGACAGAGCATGGGGAGAAATCTGCAACAACTGTATCAAGGTTGAGTCACTGTACACTCTGTTCACAATGTGGCAGAAATATCATATATTGGCGGTCTGTTGGCTCATAAATTTCTGTCAAAACTATCACTTCCTCCCAATGGAATCAATATTGTGGCAGTCAAAAGTAAAGTACCACATTAAATGGTGTAGACTGCTATTGAAGAAGAAAAGTGTACCCAGTGCACACTGGGCAGACACAAGTCTCAAATGTGGAGCATCGGGATCAGTTTTATTTGTGGGGACTACAAAAAATAATTCAGTAAATATTGACCCAACTGTCAACAATCTTGGTGCTTAGCCAGACTGTTAAGTACAGGCATTAGCATTTCTGTATCCTATCCAAATTTAATGTTTCCATTTTCTTATGAAACATACTTAAGTAGATGTATTCATACACTTTTGCCTCATGGTACTCTGCAATATTAAGCATTATATTACACTACACACAAAGGACACTATTACCTTGTGCGTTCTCACTGTTCAGAATGTGTAGATATTTAAGTCAGCAAAACAATCTTTGTTATTTACTTTGGCCGAAAGTACCTTCATCTAAGGAATTAGCCGATTCTGATGTGCATTGACCACAACGGGCCTGTATGCGGCAGGTAGGGTACGCATTCGTCGTTGTTCAATTTCCAACCCCTTCTGCCGTGGGAGGGTTAATATCAAGGCCTATGTTTTTATACTAGTACCAGAATATGGAAGGAAAACAGCAGATTTGTCAAAAAATTAGTTAAATTCCCATTGCACGTATGGGATACACTTCAATTTCAGACCAGATGTACAAAAGGGAGGATGAAACCATCTCAACATTTTTAATTTGATTGTGCTGAGGGCATTAGTTATGATGTGCCTCTTTAGGCATGTAATGTTAACATATAGTAGAGCCCTAATAATGTGTCTTAAAACCAAAATAAGGAAAATAACTCCAATGATTTAGTTTATAACTGTATTGCCTAAATTGTGCTGTTCAAAATTTATACTATTTCTGTAATGTTAAATTCAATTGTTTCTGGTTTAATGTGAAGACAAAGATGAAACCAAGCTAGTTGCCATAGTAATTTGAAATGTTAATTAGCTACCTTGAGACATGTCAGCATTGAAATTTCTTATTTATGCAAGTTTCTGTCGCTTTGAAATAGGAAGACAACTTCAGAATGTTAGTGCAGGTTGAACCTCCCCTTATCCGGCACCCTCGGGATCTGGTCTGTGCTGAATAAGGGATTTTGCCAGATGAGGGGAGGTCAGTGGCCCGAGGTTGCGGAGAGGGGTTGGGGGGGGAAAGGAGGTCGTCGGCGCCCCAGGCAGGCCCTCGGCGGGCAGAGTGCTGGCACGGCCCTAGCAGGCCTCAAAGTCGGGGCGGAGGTCGGCCGCGTTCTGCACATGCGCCCCTGGAATAATGCCGGACAAGGGAGTCCCGGATAAGGGGAGGTCCAACCTGTACGTTAAAATGACCAGACATTGACAGGTGCCCCAGGTTATCAGCAAGGATTATTCTTATTGTTTACTGGCTAGCCATCAGCATTGAATGAGAGATAAGGGAGCCGAAATTGCCCTCCGAGAAATTGGGGAGGGCACTCTGAATTATCCAGAAATTTAGCGCCGGCGAGAAGAGTCGGGAAATTCGGCTGTTAGTTCAAGAAACCGCCTCCCAGCGCTTTTGAGCGCTGTAGGAGGCAGTATCCATCACCGCCTCGCTAACGACGTCAGCATGACATGTCGCAACGTTCCTCCCCTTCACTTAAGAGGCCTCCGTGGAACACACTGGGCCATCAGGAAGGGGTTCGGCCAGGCCAGCGGCCCAGCATCCAAGAGTGCCGGGCTGCCTGTCAGGAGTCTGCCGACAATTAAAACAAAATGGCAGCTGCAGGGGTAGGCCTTCCTCTTTAAGGGCAGCTGCATCGCCCAGCCACTGGCAGCTTCCCGCCTCACGAAGCTGTCGGGGGCACCCACTGGCTGTGCCCGCGCAACCGATAAGGGGTTGGAGCACCGGGCGCGGCAGAATCCCGTTCCCTCCGCCCCTGGCCCGTGGGCAAGTGTACTTGAGTCGCCCCCTCCATCTGCCCCCGGTCGGCAAGGCCTTACCGCCTTGTTACTGCTTCTCAGAGGTGCTAACGGGCTTTTTTCTGAAGGGTAATTTCCCCCCCATGTTGCTTTCCTGTAGTCCTAAGGGTAGCCCTATCTGGAGCCCATTGATCAACTGAAATCATTTACCAATACTATACTCTGGTGTCATACAGCTTAAAATACTATCTCTCCAGACATAAACTTGATGGGCAAAAGCAGATATCGTATTGAGGTATTTTTCACAGTTCAAGTCGACACAAGAAAAAAGCTTCACATGTCCACCAGGATGATTAGCTGCATCCCTGGACACCGTGGACCACTTCCCATAACTTGGGAGCCTCCTATCAACAAGAGCAAGTTTCGACAACAAGATCCAACACCGCCTCCAGTGCGCCAGTGCAGTCTTCGGCCGCTTGAGGAAAAGTGTATTTGAAGACCAGGTCCTCAAAACTGCCACCAAGCTCATGGTCTGCAGGGCTGTAGTAATACCTGCCCTCCTGTATGGCTCAGGACTTGGACCATGTACATTAGACAACTCAAGTCGCTGGGAAATATCACCAACAATGTCTCCGCAAGATCCTACAAATCCCGAGAGGACAGGTGCACCAATATCAGCGTCCTCGTCCAGGCCAACATCCCCAGCATTGAAGCACTGACCACACTTGATCAGCTCCGCTGGACAGGCCACATAGTTCGCATGCCAGACACGAGACTCCCAAAGCAAGCATTCTACTCGGAGCTCCTTCATGGCAAACGAGCCAAAGGTGGGCAGCGGAAATGTTACAAGGACACCCTCAAAGTCTCCCTGATAAAGTGCGACATCCCCACTGACACCTGGGAGTCCCTGGCCCAAGACCGCCCCAAGTGAAGGAAGTGCATCTGGGAGGGCGCTGAGCACCTCGAATCTCAATGCTGAGAGCATGCAGAAATCAAGTGCAGACAGCGGAAAGAGCGTGCGACAAACCAGTCCCACTCACCCCTTCCCTCAACGACTGTCCCATCTGTGACAGAGTCTGTGGCTCTCGTATTGGACTGTTCAGCCACCAAAGAACTCACTTCAGGAGTGGAAGCAAGTCTTCCTCGATTCCGAGGGACTGCCTATGATGATGATGATAGCTGCAATCTCAGTGACATGACCATTATATTATCATCACCGTTGTCATCTCAATAGCAATATTTCCCTCATTATGAAAACATTTTCAGCCATCCTCCAAAAGATAGTTTATGAAGTTATTTCTACCCAATGGAATACAAGGGTTAAAATTCACATATACAGGCCTTACCTGGCATTTAGAGGTCTGATCTTTATTAGAAGCAGATGAAGAGGAGCTGTCTGAAGAGCTGGTGCATGTACTGCATTTTGAATGACAGTATTTCTCAAGAATCTTTACTTTCTGTAAGTCGGAAAGTTTTAATAATTAACAATGTTCTGCTAAATCATTTAAAAACAGCGAATGGGAGGAAGGGAAGAAAAAAAAAATCAAGCTAAATACTAGAGGGCATAGATTTAAGGTGATTGACAACAGAACCAGACGCAACAGGAGGCAAAACTTTTTCTATGCACAACTTGGAGAAAAAAATTGGAGATATGGGGAAAGAGCGGGGCAGAGGGACGAATTGGTTTGCGCTTTGAAATAACCGGCGCAGACTCAATGACCAGCTTCTGTGCTGTACTATTCTATGATTCTATGAACAACTATTGGGCCAGGATTTGCGATCGGTATGACATAGGAACAGGAGTAGGCCATTCAGCCCCTCGAGCCCTCTCCACCATTCAATGAGATCATGGCTGATCTGCGGCCTAACTCCATATATCTGCCTTTGACCCATATCTCTTAATACCTTTCGTTAACAGAAAGCTATAAATCTCCTATTTAAAATTAACTGATCTAGTATCAGTTGCCTTTTGTGGAAGAGAGTTTCAAACTTCCTAATTTCATTCTAGAAAGGTTTGGCTCTAATTTTTAGACTATACCTCCTAATCCTGGAATCCCTAAGCGGTGGAAATAGTTTCCGTCTATCTACCCTATCTTCCCTTAATATCTTGAAAATTTCGATCAGACCACTTCTTACCCATCTAAATTCCAGGGAATACAACCCTAATTTGTGTAATCTCTCCTTATAACAACCCTTGCACCCAGAGTACACTGTCATACCACCTTTGAAATGGACAGCAAATTCAGGATTCCCACATTCGCCTGCACATGTGTCAAACCCAAACTTGCGATCTATCAATTTCCAACTTGACAGATGATCCACACCGAAATTGAAATCCTCATTGCTGACGCTCAGTTGGGTTAATTGCCCATCAACTGCCCAGCAATTGCATATGAAACTTTTACAGCTATTGCAAACTAGTGCAGGGTTTGTTTGCACAGCATAAGGGGATACCCGTCAATAGAAAAATCTTCATCTGATGCTTTTTTGTTTATATATTACTGTATTGGAATTTAAAAACAGTAACAACATATGTTGAGATGCAGATAAAAATGAAAATCATCATTGTGTTGTTAAGAGTACAATTCTGTCACCATTGTAAACAAGAGGAGCTGTCGGTGTCTTGAGCTGAAAGCAATGATCCCTAAAAAGCACTTAATTTTGGTTGAGCTGAATAACTGCGCCAATCACAACATTTAATATTCTTGAAATATAGTCCCAGTAGAACAGCAATTAATATTGGTACTGGTACCAGCATCTGAAATACTCTGACAGATCTATAGTCATGCTCTTTTCCGATTCATTTGCTGTATTAGTTGCTTTTCTTTCCAACTAGATGACATCCAGGAATGTATAAAGTTGTAGAACCAGAGTGTCTCATTTGGGACAGCAACCAGAGAAAATGTGGAATATTAGCACAAATATTAATTGACAGGCATATACACAGAATCATCTCATAACTTATAGTGGATGGTGTTATTTTGTCTCCAATGTGTGCTTCTTTAAAATAATTGGGAATGTAGCAGGTCCTGGGGATTTATCAGTCTTCAGTGCCATTATTTTTTCTAATACTGTTTTCTTTATTGAGTTCCAGTCCTTGATCCATTACTGGTTTCCCTAGAATGTCAAGTATATTATTCTCTTCCTCTACTGTGAAGACTGACAAAATAATTATTCAACAAATTTGCAATTTCCTTATTTTCGTTTGCAAAATTACCCACATCTGTTTTTTTAAAAAAGGGGCCACATTACCCTTGCCGACCCTTTTTCTTGTAATATGAGGGATATAAAGATTTACAATTAGAAGTTTCTTTTCGTATTCCTTTGTACAGGTCTTACTATCTTTTTTTGTCTTCCTTTGCTGCGTTTCCCTGCATTGCAGCAGTGACCACAATTCAAAAGTACTTCATTGGCTGTGACGTGCTTTGGAGCGTCCCAAGATCATGAAAGGCTTTACATGAATGCAGGTTCATTCTTTCTTTCTTATTTCTGGCCATCGCACTGTGAGCACTACTTCACCCCTAACCAATAAGAAGCCAATCACTCACCCGACCCCCCAACCCCACTGACAACCAACTTGTGCTTCTTTCATTCCTTTACCCAGAAGCCAAGTGGATGCAAGTCATTCTCGATACGAGGGAATGCCTGTGATGATAACCAGAAGCAGTTCAGCACCACCCTCCACTCGAACACAAAAAACTAACCGAATGTAACAATGCCCTTGCCCGCCCTCTTCTAAAATGAAAATCACTCTCTTTCCCCACCCCACTAAGATGATGGAATTGGGCCCAGGCAATTGCAACTGGCCGCCCCCTCACAACCATAGAGGGGAATTGGTCCTGTCCCAGTGCCAACCAATCCTGCCCGATCCACCCGTGCCTCTCCATCTTCCCCCCCACCAAAGGTAAAGAAGTGAGCTCTGTCCCAGTGCTACACATATCTTCATTGTCCCCAAACTCCTTCGCTCCTACTCCCCTTTTTCCATCTCTCCCTTTGTTTCTGACCCTTCCCCCCACTGCTGTCCAGTTATCCGACCGCCTTCTAACTGGTTTGACCTGAACAATAAATTTAGTCTCAACTCCCCATGTGCAAATACCATGGAAGATTCACGAGTACCATTTCAATTTCAAAATTTAGTGGAGGTCTTTCGATCGAGAAATGCTATCCCTTATTTTTAATTCCTACATCCACAGTAGTAATTATACACCACACCTTAAATTACGTTCCTTAATAAGAAAGGTGGGCAACTTAAGGTTACAAACAAATTATCCAAGGGTGTACTGGCACAGTGCCAAAAGGGAGCGTGCAGCTAGTTTGCTCTCCTCTTTCTTAGCCTACTTCACCTGCTGAATGGCATTTCCCCTTCAACCTCCAAGCACCTACTCCTTCTCACTCTCCCAAAGAAGAATGTAAACCTCTTTTAAGACTGGAATCAAGTCTTAGTCAAAAGGACAATGTTTTAAAGATACTCAACAACCCATTTAAGATGTTTACCATTAACAAAATAGCATTTTACTGTACTCAGGCAAACTCCTGCATGCATTGAAACCATATGTACATAATATTTTTCAAAGACATGCAACTGTATCCATATATTTGCTTTAAGTTCCAGTTCATTTTCATAACCTCACTTATGAACACAATTAGTGCAGTTGAACAATAATCATATGACTTCCTTCAGAACTCGTGAGTTAGAAAGGCACTTAGAACGGAAAGAAATCTCTCTTGCAACGTATGATCATGTGATGAAACCACATACAAGAGAGGAAAAAAGACTGATGCGTTAAATGCTTCCAGTGCATACAAACAAGTTTGTGACACGACCAAATTATTGACCTTTTGCATTTTTCCCACATCAACATTTCCCCCAAAATTCTATTTGACTCCTTTTCTTAGCAAACAGATGGATAGTGGATCAACACACAGAAGCAGATTGTTTTCCATTCAACAAATCACAAGTAAAATTAAGCAATTACACTTAACGCAGTGAATCTAGTGAGAAATTTCAACTATAAACTTTAATTGAGCCTATACAGCATTAGATCACAAGCTTCCAGCTATATCTGAAATGTGTGTGAATATATACCTTCCATGTCCTTAGGGTGTCTCAAAGCACTTCACAGCTAATTACTCTGATTTTGTAGACCCCGACAGGAGACAGGACCATAAACTTTAACCTGCCCGCATTAGTGGGAGCATTGTTGAGGGGTTTTCCAACCATGTTTTCTGCTGCTTGTTTGTACCATCCTGGTATGTCTCCAACAGGTGCACACCAAAATGGCTCACGATTCTGGTCACTGGATATTTGGGGTGGCGGAAAGGAGGGGAAGAACTGTCTGCAAGAGGTCCCAATTCTGGATTATCTTCCCAAGTTGATATCATGTCATAACATTTTATAGAATATGTTTATTCCCAGTTTATACTCTAACTTCGATGCAAAAGGCTTATCCCACAAAGGACATATTTGCCTGAGCCACTGGTTTTCTCCACAACTATGATCAATTCTCCTCCAAGACTGACCAGAAGCACAAATCAACAGCTGATAAACACAGCAATTTTTGGGAAATGTTTTCCACTCCCTATGCTCAATGGAATATCTCAATTCCACATAACTACCAATGAAAATCATACAACTGTGGGGGAGGGTTGAGTGAGAGCCATCGCTGGGATCTGGAGCATACAACTTTTCAATTAGGAGACAAAAGGCAAGTTATTGTCCCAAGTCTGGTTTCTGTAGCCTGCAAGACTTCAGACCCAACAAAAAAAATGCAGGAGTTTCGTATCATTTCTAGCTTACGTAGGGTAGAACATGGGAGGCCAGCCAGGAATGCATTGGAATAGTCAAGTCTAGAGGTAACAAAGGCATCAGGGCTTCAGCAGCGAATGAGCTGAAGCAAGGGCAGAGACGGGCGATTTTACGGAGGTGTAAATAGGCAGTCTTAGTTATACTGCGGATATGTGGTTGAAAGCTCATTTCAGGGTCAAATATGACAACACGGTTACAAACAGTCAGGTTCAGCCTCAGACAGGAGCTAGGGAGAGGGATGTCTCAGGAACGGAGTTTGTGGCAGATGCCAAAAACAATGGCTTCGGTCTTCCCAATATTCAATTGGAGAAAATTTCTACTCATCCAGAACTGGATGTCGGACAAGCAGTCTGACAATTTAGAGACTGTGGAGAGGTCGAGAGAAGTGGTAGTGAGATAGAGTCAGGTGTCATCAGCGTCCATGTGGAAACTAACACTGTGTTTCCGAATGATGTCGCTAAGGGGAAACATGTAGATGAGAAATAGGAGCGGGCCAAGGATCCTTGGGAGACACCAGAGGTAATGATGCGGGAGCGGGAAGAGAAGCAGTTGCAGGTGATTCTCCGGCTACGAATAGATAAGAATGGAACCAGGCAAGTGCAGTCCCACCCAGCTGGTCGACAGTGGAGAGGCACTGGAGAAGGATAGAGTGGTTAACTGTGTCAAAGGCTGCAGCCAAGTCAAGAAGGACGAGGAGGGATAGTTTGCCTTTGTCACAATCACAAAGGATGTGGCAGGCACGGAAACCGGATTGGAGGGATTCAAACATGGAATTGCGGGAAATACGGATTTGGGAGGCGACAACACGTTCAAGGACTTGAGAGGAAAGGGAGGTTGGGGCAGTAGTTTGCAAGGATGAAGGAATAATGGGTTGTTTTTTTTTGAGGAGAGGGGTGATGACAGCAGGTTTGAGGGAGAGGGAGACAGTACCCGAAGAGAGCCAACTGTTAACAATGTCAGCTAACATGGGAGCCAGAAAAGGAAGTTGGGTGGTCAGCAGTTTGATGTGAATAGGGTCAAGGAAGCAGGAAGTGGGTCTCATGGAAAGGTCATGAGGGGAGATCGTAGAGAAACTGGAGAAAGATGTGAGATCCAGGCTAGGGCAGGGGGCTTCCTTAGAGGAAGTTTGGCCCAAGGAAGGAAGGAAGGGAGAGGCGGCCGAACGGATGCTCTCAATCTTAGAGACAAAAGTCCATGAGCTCCTCACACTTGTTGTCAGAGGTGAGGATAGAGACTGGGGAGACGGGTTTAAAAGGACAGTTAGCAGTGGAGAATAGAAGCTGAGGTTTATCTTTACTTTCCAAAATGATTCTGGAATAGTGAGCGATTTTGGCAGATGAGCAGGACCCAATAGTGCTTTATGTGGTCCAGCCAGATCTGGAGGTAGAAACATAGAAAATAGATGGAGAAGGCAATTCGGCCCTTCTAGCCTGCATCACCATTCAATGAGTTCATGGCTGAACATGCAACTTCAGTACCCCATTCCTGCTTTCTCGCCATACCCCTTGATCCCCCGAGTAGTAAGGACTACATCGAACTCCTTTTTGAATATATTTAGTGAATTGGCAACAACTTTCTGTGGTAGAGAATTCCACAGGTTCACCACTCTCTGGGTGAAGAAGTTTCTCCTCATCTCGGTCCTAAATGGCTTACCCCTTATCCTTAGACTGTGACCCCTGGTTCTGGACTTCCCCAACATTGGGAACATTCTTCCTGCATCTAACTTGTCTAAACCCATCAGAATTTTAAATGTTTTAATAGGATCCCCTCTCATTCTTCTGAACTCCAGTGAATACAAGCCCAGTTGATCCAGTCTTTCTTGATATGTCAGTCCCGCCCTCCCGGGAATCAGTCTGATGAACCTTCGCTGCACTCGCTCAATAGCAAGAATGTCCTTCCTCAAGTTAGGAGACCAAAACTGTACATAATACTCCAGGTGGGGCCTCACCAAGGCCCTGTACAACTGTAGTAACACCTCCCTGTCCCTGTACTCAAATCCCCTCGCTATGAAGGCCATCATGCCATTTGCTTTTTTAACCGCTGTACCTGCATGCACACCCAGGTCTCGTTGCACCTCCCCTTTTCCTAATCTGTCACCATTCAGATAATAGTCTGTCTCTCTGTTTTTACCACCAAAGTGGATAACCTCACATTTATCCATATTATACTTCATCTGCCATGCATTTGCCCACTCACCTAACCAAGTCACTCTGCATAGCATCCTCCTCACAGCTCACACTGCCAACCAACTTAGTGTCACCTGCAAATTTGGAGATACTACATTTAATCCCCTCATCTAAAGCATTAATGTACAATGTAAACAGCTGGGTCCCAGCACAGAACCTTGGCGGTACCCCACTAGTCACTGCCTGCCATTCTGAAAAGTACTCATTTACTCCTACTCTTTGCTTCCTGTCTGCCAACCAGTTCTCAATCCACGTCAGCACACTACCCCCAATCCCATGTGCTTTAACTTTGCACATTAATCTCTTGTGTGGGACCTTGTCGAAAGCCTTCTGAAAGTCCAAATATACCACATCAACTGGTTCTCCCTTGTCCACTTTACTGGAAACATCCTCAAAAAATTCCAGAAGATTTGTCAAGCATGATTTCCCTTTCACAAATCCATGCTGACTTGGACCTATCATGTTACCTCTTTCCAAATGCGCTGCTATGACATCCTTAAAAATTGATTCCATCATTTTGCCCACTACCGATGTCAGGTTGACCGGTCTATAATTCCGTGTTTTCTCTCTCCCTCCTTTTTTTAAAAAAGTGGGGTTACATTGGATCAGTTCCTATGGAGTGGAGGGTAGCCGGAGTCTATGGAATGTTGGAAAATGACTGTCAATGCATCCGCTATTTCCAAGGCCACCTCCATAAGTACTCTGGGATGCAGACCATAAGGCCCTGGGGATTTATCGGCCTTCAATTCCATGGCTAAACCAGTTGTTCGCGTTCAAGTCTACGTCCCTTGGATTTAAGGGAGCAAAGATCAGGGCTGTACCAGAGGTAACAGCCAGGGTGAGAGAGTAATTGTTTTAACAGGGGCTTGGGCATGAAAGGTGGTGATGAGGGTGTGATTGAGCAAATTGGTAGCTGCGGGGATGTCATGGTGAATGGAGGGTCAAAGGCTGCACAGTTGGGAGTTGGTAAGTGCAGTTGTAAGAGAGTCAGGAGAGTTTTTTTTCCAGGGGCGGACCACAGAAGGAGGTACGGTTGGGGCCGGCGGAGGATAAATAGTCAGAGATGTCCCTATCTGCGATTGACAGGATGGGAGTAGCGAGGCCATGAGAGATGGCAAGGTTGAAAGGTTGGGCATGAAAATGGGTTGCGGAGTTTACATGGAGGTACAGATTTGATGAATTTTCATTAACCATTAGATAAAAACTAAAATAATGTGTGACTTACTGAGGCTGAAGTTTCCTCAGTTTTCTTCGTCGCTTTGGAGTCAAACAGAACATTTCTTCCTCGTCGTTCACAATCCTGGTAGACAATAAGTCTTATCTGGCTAGGATTGAACTCTGGAGCTGGCCAGCTTGAAAGAAAATGGCGACACAGTGAACGATAAATGCAATAAGTAAAACAAAAACTTGCATCCACAAGCCATTCATAAACTTCCCGCCACGGACCATTCTCTGCCCAAGAGGGTGACATCCCAAAACTCTTGATCCCAACACCAGTGGAATGTATTTTCTAATTTTCCTTGGCTCCTGCAAGGATGTGGCAAGACTCCTCTTCACTGAAAACCAAACCAAGGTTAGGAGGGGACACATGAGAAGAGAGAAGATAATCAGACACATGCTGACAAGTCTTCACACTTACGAGTCTGCTGTGCAAAAGCTTTTTCATCATATGGCATGCCTCAGGAAATTCCGTTTAAAAAAAAAATCAGAATATTTATTCAGCATAATAATAATGACGAGCTTTCCCACCTATCCGTCTTCTTTCTTCAGGCCGTGTTTTCTTCTTTTCAATATACTGGCAGAGTTTGCCTCTTTTGGCAGGATGATATATGAGGAGACACAAGAATGGAAAGAAAATGCCTCACAAAAGAGAGCCTTGCCCTCAACAAAGGAAGGTTGTATTAAATAAGTTTTTGGTCTTTGATAGTCCCCAAAATTAGTTTCGGGAAATAATAAAAATCACATTCTAAAATTACAATTTTCATAGTTAAGTGAAGACCCTATAATTAGATTTATAAAATGTCAATTTTTGTAAAAATTGCATTGTAATCATTAGTGATAAATTTTTAGTAAAATGGAAGAGTCAGACTGTCATTCATGTCCTTTGCTTTACATGCAATGTATTATGTACAACGCACACACACACAAATATGTAAAATGAATTCCAGGTCAAGATATTCAGCAATATATGCCTTTCATTTCATGTAACTTATGAACATACAAAAATGGTCAGGAAAAGACCTCCTGGTCGATCAAGCCTGTCCTGCACACTTATATTCAGTAAATGCAAACAAAAAATAGTGAGTAAAATATTATTTTCATAAATTGCAAGTGCAATTGAATTTTTCAGCAGACTGCATGCTGGAGTTGACTAAATACAACATGTCACAAATTAAACAGTTAATTTTTTTTTTAACAATAATGATCCTTACTACCTCAAAAAGGTAGTAATCTCTGGGTTATTACTGGTGCCACGTGCTAATGAGTACAAGAATCGAAGGATAGAGAGGATGAACACGTGGCTGGAAAGTTGGTGTAGGAGGGAGGGCTTTAAATTCCTGAGGCATTGGGACCGCTTCTGGGGGAGATGGGACCTGTACAAATCGGACGGGTTGCACCTCAACAGTGCCGGGACCAATATCCTCGCAGGGATTTTGCTCGTGCTGTTGGGGAGAGTTTAAACTAGCCTGGCAGGGGGATGGGAACCCGAAAACAAATTCAATCAGAAAGGAAGTAAAGCTGAAATTGGATAGCAAGAATTTAGAAAGTGAATCTGTAAGACAGAGGAAACAAGGATTAGTAAGTAGTAACCAAGGAGGTCTTCCTGTGCTAAATAGTATATACTTTAATGCGAGGAGTATAGCAAATAAGGCGGATGAGATAAGAGCAATGTAGACACTTGGGAGTATGAATTATAGCCTTAACAGACACATAGCTGAAGGAGGGGCAGGTTTGGCAGATCAATATTCCTGGTTACAGGATTTTTAGACAAGACAGCCGGGGGGGGGGGGGGGGGGGGGGAGGGGGCTGTCGTGGTATTGAATAAAGAAACTATTGCAGCAACGAGAAGGGATGATATGTTAGAGGGGTCATCAAATGAGGCCATATGGGTCGAATTGAAAAATAAAAAAGGGGCGATCACACTGCTGGGCATGTATTATAGACCCTCAAACAGTGGGAGGGAGATCGAGGAGCAAATATGTAAGCAAACTGCTGTAAAGTCCAAAGACCATAGGGCAGTAGTAGTAGGGGATTTTAACTATCCTAATATTGATTGGGACAAATATAGTGTGAAGGGTATAGAGGGTGCGGAATTCTTAAAATGCATTCAAGAGAACTTTTTTTTAGTCAGTATGTAACAAGCCCAACACGAGGGGGGGTGGTTTTGGATTTCGATTTGGGGAATGAAACTGGGCAGGTTGAAGGGGTATTAGTGGGAGAGCATTTAGGTGCTAGTGACCGTAATTCAGTCAGATTCAAGTTAGTTATGGATAAGGACAAGGATAGACCAGGAATAAAAGCACCAAAATGGGAAAAAGCTAACTTTGCTAAGTTGAGGAGCGATTTGGCCAGTGGACTGGAAACAGCTACTTGTGGGTAAATCAGTGTGGGAACAGTGGGAGGCTTTCAAGGAGGAGATCCGTCAAGCCAAACATGTGCCATTGAAGAAAAAGGGTGGGAATAACAATTCTAGAGCCCCATGGATGTCGAGGGACTTACAGGAGAGGATAAAGAAAAAAAGGGAAGCTTATGTCATACCGACAGCTAAATACTGTAGAATCTTTGGAGGAATATAGAAAGTTAAGAGGTAAAATTAAAAAGAATATTAGGAATGCTAAGAAAGAGCATGAAAAAATTCTTGGCAAGTAAAATGAAGGAAAACCCAAAGATGTTCTATAAATATATTAAGAGCAAGAGGATAACTAAAGAAAGGATAGGGCTTATTCAAGACTATGAGGATAATCTTTGTGTGGAAGCGAAAGATGTTGGTATGGTTCTTAATGAATACTTTGCGTCTGTATTCACAAAGGAAAGAGGTGATGCAGAAACTGCTATCAAGAAGGAGTGTGATATTCTGAATGAAATAAACAGTGAGAAGGGGGATATTAAAGAGTTTAGCAGCTTTGAAAGTAGATAAGTTCCCAGGCCCAGATGAAATGCATCCCAGGCTGTTGAGTGAGGTAAGAGAGGAAATAGTGGAGGCCTTGACCATCATTTTCCAGTCCTCTTTGGATTGGGGCATTGTGCCGGAGGACTGCTAATGTGGTACCCTTGTTTAAGAAGGGAGAAAGGGATAGGCTGAGTAATCACAGGCCTGTCAGCCTAACCTCAGTGGTGGGAAAATTACTGCAAAAATCCTGAAAGACAGGATAAATTACATTTGGAAAGGCAAGGATTAATTAGGGACAGTCAGCACGGATTTGTTAAGGGAAGATCGTGTATGACTAAACCTGTATGAATTTTTTGAGGAGGTAACCAGGAGGGTCGATGAAGGTAGTGTATATGGACTTTAGCAAACTTTTGACAAGGTCCCACACAGTAGACTGGTCTCTCAGGTTAAAGCCCATGGGATTCAAGGCAAAGTGGCAAGTTGGATCCAAAATTGGCATAGAAGCAAAGGTTAATGGTTGATGGATGTTTTTGTGACTGGAAGGATGTTTCCAGTGGGGTTCCACAGGGCTCAGTACTGGGTCCCTTGCTTTTTGTGGTATACATCAATGATCTAGATTTGAATATAGGGGGCATGATTAAGATGATTGCAGACGACGCTAAAAATAGCTATGTGGTTGATAATGAAGAGGCATGTCATGGACTGCAGGAGGATATCAATACTGGTCAGGTGGGCAGAGCAGTGGCAAATGGAATTTAATTCAGAAAAGTGGGAGGTAATGCATTTTGGGAGAGTTAATAATGAAAGGGTATGCACATTAAGCGGTAGGCCACTTAAAAATGTAGATGAACAAAGGAACCTTGGAGTGCTTGTCCACAGTAGCAGTCCAGGTGGTTAAGAAGGCATACAGAATGCTTGTATTCTATGCCTCGGCCAATAAAGGCAAGAGCAGGGAGGTTATGCTTAAAGTGTATAATACTCTGGTTCGGCTACAGCTGGAGTACTGCATACAGTTCTGGTTGCCTTATTATAGGAAGGATGTGACTGCACTAGAGAGGGTGCAGAGGAGATTTACTAGGATGCTGCCTGGAATGGAGACTCTTAGCTATGAGGACAGATTGGATGGGCTGGGTTTGTTCTCATTGGAACAGGGGAGGCTGAGACCACCTCATTGAGGTATATAAAATTTTGAGGGGCCTGGATATAGTGGCTAGCAGGGGCCTATGTCCCATGATGCAGGAGTCAATTACGAGGGGGCATAGTTTTAAGGTGGTTGGTGGAAGGTTCAGAGGGGATTTGAGGGGAGGCTTCTTCACGCAGAGGGTTGTGGGGGTCTGGAACTCACTGCCTGGATGGGTGGTGGATGCAGAAACCCTCACCACATTTAAAAGGTGCTTGGATGGGCACTTGAAGTGCCGTAACCTGCAGGGTTAGGGACCTAGAGCTGGTCAGTGGGATTAGACTGGATAACCTCTTGTTGGCTGGTGCAGATACGATGGTGATTACTGCAAGGAATCGAATACAGCCAGGATGATCTCCTGGACTAGTTTCGATTGCCTGGATGGGTCAGAGAGGAAATTCCCCAGATTTCCCCCCCCCCCCCAATTGGCCTGGGTTTTTATCTGATTTTTGCCTGTCCCAGATCACATTGCTCCGGTTGGGTGGAGTATAGACTGTTTTAGTGCAAGGGGTGTCGCAGTTGTGTGGGGCGGACTGGTTGGGCTGGGTGCTCATCACCTTTCCGCCATTGTTCATTGGTTTATATGTAACCTTCAGGGCTGCTGACCGAGGGCCGTGTGGCTCTTTGTCGGCCGGCGTGAACACGATGGGCCGAAATGGCCTCCTTCTGCGCTGCAAATTTCTAGGTTTCTAATTAGCCTCCCTCAGTCTGCAATGCATGATTCCGAGAGGGCAGCTTTACCACCTGTTCACGTGCTTTTACCAATACACTTTCATAGCCATTACTATGAAGTGCATGCGTACTGCTGTTTGGCCAATCCCTTCAATTAAATCACCTCTGTTTGGCATCCTTCTCCAATAGTAAATTTAAATCAGGTGATCCTGTATGAGGAAAATCAGAGTGGTCTGTTAACTCTGCGACACACTGCTCCCTGCCTCCCGTTCACCCCACAGGCACTTTATGGCTGCATCCTTGATGTTTTTGTTGTCGAGATCATCTTCAACTTGGAAATGTTCACTTATTGAATTTCATGTATTTACAGATCAAGTTTAGGCTGTGTATAATGTGGTCACATTGTACTTAATACACTGATACCAGAGTGTGCTGCTTGAACTGTCTTGGTAAGCATGTCCTTGCAGGAGTGAAAATGTATAAGGGGAAGGGAGGGTGTTAAAGATTGCTGGCTATGGTTCGGTGGTGAAGGCAAACATCTTCAGCCAAGTCATTCCTTCGACGTGGTTCAAGAGCATTAGAGCATCCTCGCAGATGATCAGTCTAAACTGGATAAGGAGGTATCTCCCTAGTTCCAATTGGTTGTACATCACTCTGATTGGCATACAACAACTTGCATTTATAACGCGCCTTTAACATAGTGAAACATGCCAAGGCACATCACTGGAGTATTATGCGATAAAAATTTGATAACGAGCTGCAAAAATAGAAATTAGCACAGGTGACCTTGGTCAAAGAGGTGGGTTTTAAGGAGCGTCTAGAAGAAGGAAAGATAGGTAGAGAGGTGGAGAGGTTCCAGAACTTGCAGCCCAGGCAACAGAAAGCACAGCCACAAATGGTTGAGCGATTATAATCAGGTATGCTCAGGAGGCAGAATTAGAGGAGCGCAGACATCTTGAGGTTGTGGGGCTGGAGGAGATTACAGAGGAATGGAGGTACTTTACAAAGGTACTTTATGCACAATTATTGTGGGAGTGAATGCACTTCCCCATAGCATGATGATGCAACATTTTGCCAACAGTGCAATTACGGGTTTTGCCATACAAGTCCAGCAACCATGGAGTTGGATCTAAAGCACTGGGCTGGATGGGATGTAAACGATTTATATGGGAAGTTTTTGTGTAACCCTGAATTGGTGTTTGGAAAAATTGAAAGTTGGGCTTTATCAAAAAATGAATGCAGTAGTGTATCCTGTTAGCCACAGCCTCACCTATATTCCTCTACCAGAATGGTGGAATTTATGGAGTGTAGTATCTTTAGTGGAGCATCTTGAATTAGCCTTATATTTTGCTGCATGCGGATCTGACTCTACTTTCCCCCAATTTCTCTTGTATTATGTAGTAGTGTAGGCCTTATTCCTAAACCTGCTCAACACATTCTTATATTATCTGTTGCCATGGTGGAAACCATGTACAGAATGCAGAGAGTTCTGTCGGAGAATACTAGCTTGTGCTGTGAGGGATCATTTTGAGATGGAATCAGCAGCGTATTGCTGAGTCCCTGATGTAGTAGTATTTGATTTGGGGACAGAATAGATTCAACTGCACATGGTAGAACAAAGCCAGCTCATATAGGGAGATTCTGGCTCACAGTACCTCTGCCCTTCTCAAGTCAATTTATAACTTCACCTTAACTGATCGCATCTGGGATCTCTCCTTGTTGCCAAAAGGGATAGAAAGCCACCATATATCCAAAACAGTCAAGGTGTTCTGAGGGGATGGGGAGAAGGCCACAAAGATCAACACCACAATAACCACTTTTTTCTTTCAACAATAAAGATCATTTGTCCCCTATAATAGTGTTGCACTAAGACTTTAGGGAGTAAAAACATATTTTCTTTCCAAATACTGAAAGCATTTTGGAAGCAAACTTCAAGCACATTTCAGCAACCTTTTACTACAATTACTGTTAACATGCATTCATTAAAAAAAAAATAGGATCATAAGACACCTGCTGCTCCACCATTTTGACTACACAAGCATTTTTTGGGGGGAGTACACCAGCATTTTGAGCAACACTGTGCTGTCCCCTAATGTATTATTCATTGAGGAGCTGCATTTTAGCCAAAGCAACAGTTCAGCAGCTGGTACGGACATAGGAAGGCAAGGAAAGAGGTTTCTAAAATAGTGAATTTGGGGTGTGGCATCCTGAATAAGTTTGCTTTACAGTTACGTTTATTGACCGATATGTAAAGTAATTGTGCGAAGCATTGAGTATGATGAAAGTGCCTGGTTGATGGTCGATGATCAGGCAGTGTTTATTAAAATGTGTATATTTAGTTGAAACAAACAAATGCCCCTTTCAGCAGTACATTTCTCAGCCATAGATTGAAACTGATGCAGAGGGTTACATGCTTAGCACAGGAAAGTACAGGGGAATAAGCAAGCATATTGTATTAAATGAATTCAGTAGAACGCTGGCATAGCACAAAGCTAGAGATTCATGTTGCACAGAGCACTACTTTCATCATTAACATTTATAGCTTTCCTGCCCACTCATCTGCTTTATCCATTACAGTGTTGCTTGCATTTTCCATTCAGAACCAACTGCAACATCCTACTGCTTCTTAAAAATAAAAAAAATCGGGGACTGAGTAGCATAGAGTTAGGACAGTTTCTTTCTCTTCCCTCTTCCCCACCCTCCACCATTCTAGAGCCAGAGTTGATGTGAACAAGAGCAATGGAAGGAAGTCCCCTCTCCCATCTTGATGCAAGGGTCCAACACCAAATGAGTTTGGCAGTCTGAATTCAGTAACTAGCGCAATCAGAAACAGCACAAGACATTATTCAGCACACACTGTTGGTCTCATCCAAAGGCACCATTAAGATGGCTGGTACAGGGAGGAGGAAAACTTCACACCGAAAGAGACACTCTTCTTAGACTAGGGTAGAGCAGAGGGAGTTTTATGCTGTTTTGAGTTACAGCACTGCCTCCTGAAATAATTTTGCAACACTAGTTTCAGATTATGGGGTGGTTTCTACATACGCTGGATTTACCAGCACATACATGGAGCGTTTTAGCCATCAGTGGTCAAAATCTCTCTTGCTCGACAAGCATGTCACTTTGGATATAGGGTGCCATTGGAAGCCAAGATGTCAGAGGGGCAGGCCAAAACACCTCTTTTAGTTTGTGCTACACTGCCTCCAGTGGCAGCACACTTAGTTTGTTAACAACTTTAGGGCTGTGCCAGTGACAAAGCAAAGGCACTATTTGTCAGTGTTTGAATGTACTATAGATAGTAGTGCCTGACGGTGGGTGCCAAAGTGGAAAAGGTATTTCCCAGCATTGATGTCCCTCATTATGATCAGCACAAAGATGCATATATGAAGTATGTCAGTTCCAGCATGATCAGATCAGATCTGGTCAACCAAGTTCTATTATAACCACCCTTCAATATGTAAACCATCAGGTAAATGACTTAAAACCTACAAGTGGATTTAAAGACCCGAGAGAAACAGCCGACAATGAAAGCAGAAATGCAGTGTTTGCATTGTACAACTCCCAGTACCATTAATCCTCGCTGGGTTCTTTTCCAAAAGACTTTGGTTTTGTCAATCCGTCATACAAGGTACCCATTTTGCCTTGGATGTTAACTTTTCCCCAAATATCTGAACAATTCTATGCAAGTCTGACAATATATCTCTTGAGAATCAGAAACATTTCCCAGTTACTGTAAGGCTCAGAGTACAACACGATTTCAGTGAATAAAAGGTAAAAGCAACATTTTCTACTGTTGGATATTCAGTTTAAATTCAAGTTTCAATCTCACCCCTTTCCATGTTGCAAGCAAGGAATATTTCAAAAGTGTCGGTTCAGTACAACAGAAAAAGCTTTCATAAACAATATTAGTTGCTGTTTCCAACATGAAAAAATTAAAAGATTCCATAAGAAGCTCTCGCATAACAATGTGAGAAGATTTAATACACAAGTTCTAGATTAACAATTTTATTTGAAAAATAAATTACCTGGGTAACATTGTCCTGTTGGCAAGCCGGCAATGTAATCCACAGAAAGGTTTCTTTGCTTGCTAACCCTTCCTAATAATAGCTCTGTATTAGGTTCATCCTGAAGCACAAGGCTGTCAGGTGACACACAGAGAGATATGAACAGCACTCTGTCAAAGGTAATTCCATGTTCAATTGTATAAACTGCACAGCTTACAATTGTCTAGATTCTCAGAGACTTGGTTACAGCAGATATAGTTTCATTTAATCTTTTCATGACTATAAAACATTACGTGGTTCCAGATCAGATCGCCTCATAATGTTGCTTACAGCAGTGTACTCCAGTTCCCAAACAGTCAGGCAGTCAGATAGTTAGCAGAAGCAGCAAAGAGCACCTCCCCCAGCTCTCTCCTCCTCTCCCCAGCACATTCCTTGATGCATCAGGATGCTTTGAATCTACAGCACTGATAGGCAGCCTCTGTTGACTCAAAAAATGGGCACGAATAGCAATCATGTGACCTGACTCGGTGTACCACCTGGGTCTACATAGAAGCCTGCCAACCAATCCCTGCATTAGCAAGCTCCCTAGAGCCCGCACTCTTCCAATCGAACCCTCTACTTTCCATCATTTCACTCAGTAACAAAAACCCTGTACATTCACCCAGCTGAACACAACAGTACTTGTTCAATGTCCTTTGTCTAACACAATACAATAAATAAGATGCAGTTTACCAAACAATCCTATGCAATACTGGCTGGTACTGAGTTTTTTTTCTTCTTTCAAAACAAACCATAAAAACAAACTATACTTCAATTTTTGACAAATGCCATCATTCTTTTCCTTTACTGAAATTAACTAGTAATTGGACAACGCTCCTAAAATCACAGCAATCAATCCATTCAGGACAAGGTTTATTTAATAATCATTGAGTGGTTAAGAAACAAATCAGCTTCGCTTCCCCAGTTAAAATTTTCCTCCTTCCTGCAGACAACCCCATTAAGATGGTACATGTTGCCCTCGAAGAATGGCAGAGATTTAGTAAAGAGACAGACCGCAAATATACATGCAGCTACGATGCGCAGCACTTTTAAAAAGACACACGGAAAACACACTCCTTGGCCTATGTTAGAATAAACTAGGTCATTGTGATTTTTTTGCAGCACAGTTCATTAATTACGTAATCTAGGTTCAAAGAAGAAATGCCGTCAAGATGGAGAGTTACAGAAGTAGGCTCAGATGCTGGAATAGCTGGTTTCCAACAACATTGGAGCAAATGCATTGCCAGTGGCATGAAAATCTCTATGATGAACATAAATTATAATGATCATACAATTGATGGCACAGCAGGTGTTAACATGCAGTCAATGTCTGTCTATACTGTTTTGTGCTGACTTACAAGTCATCAACATAGGCAGTCCCTCGGAATCGAGGAAGACTTCCTTCCACTCTTAAAATGAATCCTTAGGTGGCTGAACAGTCCAATACGAGAACCACAGTCCCCATCACTGGTGGGACAGATAGTCATTGAGGGAAAGGGCGAGTGGGAAAGGGTGGGTTGGACAGGTTTGCCGCACGCTCTTTCCGCTGCCTGCGCTTGATTTCTGCATGCTCTTGGCGATGAGACTCGAGGTGCTCAGCGCCCTCCCGGATGCACTTCCTCCACTTAAGGCGGCCTTTGGTCAGGGACTCCCAGATGTTAGTGGGGATGTTGCACTTTTTCAGGGAGGCTTTGAGGGTGTCCCTGTAACATTTCCTCTGCCCACCTTTGGCTCGTTTGCCGTGAAGGAGTTTCAAGTAATGCGCTTGCTTTGGGAGTATCATGTCTGGCATGCGGTGTGGCATGCTCTGTACATAAGGTGTGACTTACAAGTAGAGTAGTGTTGTAAGACTTTTCTATGCTGGATCCCATAGCCACTTCAGTTCATCCGCTTCAACTACATGGACACTTCAAGGAGCGTTAATCACTTGGGTTATGGTGAATCTGATCTTTCAACAACTTGCATTTATATAGCACCTTTAACGTGCCCCAAGGTGCTTCACAGGAACATTATCAAATAAAATTTGAGACCGAGCCACATAAGGAGATAGTCAGACAGATGACCAAAAGCTTGGTCAAAGAGGTATGTTTTAAGGGCCATCTTAAAAAGGAGGGGGAGGTACAGCCTGGAAAATATAGACCCAGATCATTTACAGGCATGAGCAAATCTCAGCAGTTTATTTTGCTTTTTTTTTTTGAGTGAGACAGTTGCTATATTTCTGCTACCAACATTTAAGTTGCAGCTATTCCTTTCTATACTACCAAAAATAAATACATCTGCTCCTCCTCCAGGCCCCGCATCTCCTGTACAGTAGTACAGTAGGCAGCCTGCAACTAATGTTTCTCTGTGGCCAGCCAAAAGCAGCAAGTACAAAAACAAACTGGTACAGATTACACATCTCAACTTCTATTTCTGTCCCCCACCCAACAAAGAGAGACAGCATTGAGATTCAAACCAGAGTTACTGCTGCATTGGGAAATGTGGGCCTCAGCCTCTGAGTTACCAGTTTGTTCACTGCTTTGATTTTCTCTTCCAATTTTAAATTTTAAAAAGTTGATTCCTCTTATATTGCCCCAGATCATTCTCCAACAACACATCACTTAATGGGCCTAAAATTCCAGTCAGAGGCTTCTTTCAGACGAACGCCTCCGACCCAAGAATTTAAACGAAATTACCTGGTGGTCCTAGAGGCACCTGCGATTCCGGTGGTGCCTTCTCTTAGTGCAATTCAAAGCACGTTCCAGTCCTCGAGGTTCGAACACAGAAGGTGCAGTCACCAATCAGGTACAGTATTCTCATTAGTAGCAATGAGAACTCCGTATCTACGAGTTCTCATTGCTATTAATGAGAAAAAAAACAAACACTAAAAACATAAAAAATAAAAAAACGCATCCCACATAATTAAAATTAATTGAAATTAAAGTTAATAAATGTGTTAAAAATCAGAAAAAGAGATTTTTTTTTAAAGTTTTGTAATTAGGGCTTAAAATAAATTTGCCTTGGTGGCCAGGGTTTTTAAACATAGAAATATGTGTTTTTAAATTTTATTTTTATATGTTTTTTTATATGTTTTAAAACTCTTACGCTGGTACATAAGAAATAGGAGCAGGATCAGGATCAGATGCAAAAGCAAGCTCTCTACTGTGCTGCACAAGGTTATTTTGTAAGTCGAGTTTTGAAAACTTCTATTTTCACATCAGACATTTTTAGGATCTTGACAAGAGGACTTGTTAATTTTGTGCTAAATTCTCGACAGTTCTGTGCTAAGGACTATATCAGGATGGAACGAGACGGTCTCAAAATAATTTAATTCGGAACCCTTAAACAGATAGAAGTGGGAGACATTTTCCACTCCGAGCAGTTGTGCTTGGTTGATACATATCATGGAGGTAAAAAGGTCAGAAAAGAACTGCTGGACACATCCAGTCCCTATCAAATAGAGGTTCTAAAATTGCATGGTAATCCCACACATGCCATAATTTTTGAACTAAATATATGAATCCATTTTTTTTTAACCTCTAAATGGAGGCCACATAACTTACATTATTTCCCTGTGGTTTCTAGGACCTGTCTGGAGACCCTGCACTACCGAGAAGTGGTATGCTTTCAGAATTCTGCTAATACCATTTTTGGAGTGGAGATACCGATACCCTTCTCATTCTATGATGCTGTGCAACAACTTGTGCCCCATTTCATTGTTAATAAAATATATCAAGGTTTTTTATCTAGTTAGGCCAGTTTCCATAGGTCATTGTTCAAGCAGGATGAAAAAGAAATCCTGACGACAGACTACATCTACTCTCCCATTAATACCAACTTGCAATCAAAACACTCAAATAAAACAGGTTAACCAGTGTCAACCTTTCCTTTGCACTCTCAAGACAAGACAATTCGCTTCAACCTAAAGTTCCTGAATGGCTTGGCTGATGAATGGAACAAAAATATTAGTAAGTTAACTGACATTTTAGTGACGGGATCTCGGACTCCCAAACTGTAAGTGGATATTAAATGCAGTCACTCTTCAATGCCATCAGATCACACATTTGGTTCTCATACACTAAGCATTAAAATGTTTTAAAATGTACCCACATTTTTTTAATAAAGCATATTTGAGGTTGAGTGCATGGAATGTTTGGCTATGCATACACTGACTTAACAAATTCTATTAAAAACTGAAATCTACCTGGAAGATTTTGTAGTATGTTTTAACTAATTTGCATTCTCATGTTAGATTGCAGTAGGACACTTGCACGCACGGAAAGCTTTTTTCCAAGTGCATTCCAAACAGCATTGTAATTAAGGTGTGTTGTGTCTATGCAGCTCATGTGACTCAACTCATGTGATGTGACTCAATGTCACAAGATAGAGTCCAGCTGTGAAAAAAAAACAAGGATACAAGTCCTTTTGATTACGATAAGGTGTATATGTTTACAGCCTAGGCGAACTATTCTTCTTGTCTTTAGTCTATCTTTTGACATGATGCATTTTGCAATAGTTTAAAAACATTCTTAAAAAAAGGCAAAATAGACAGGATATATTTTGAAAAATGTTTTACACATTTTCTGCTGGGGTATGTACTCATTTTTAAACTGAAGGTGAAAAAACCTCCTACTTCGTATCTCCTTGGGGAACTTGAATCGGGATCAGGAACTAATGTGTATAAATTGTGTTATGGCACAGCACACCAATGTACTTATTCACCGTACTCTGACCAGCTCCTATTTAAAGATTGCTGGGGGGAGGGCATGACGAGGAAGAATGGGAAGTATTTGATACACAGCAACTCCCACAGGTGAACACTTCCAAAAGCTCTGATCTACTTGGCAGGTTGGCAAACTGCCATTGAGTAATATATTTTATAATGCTATATTAAAAAATAGTACACACACCTATGGACAGCACTCATGGTAGTCAGCAAAGATGCTTTGCATAAATCCCCCTCTTTGCTGTGCAGTGCCTATATTCTGCATCAGGCAAAAATACTTGGTTGAAACATTAGCCTGAGCACAGTTGTGCACCTTTTAGGTACCAGTTTCAAAGCGATACTGAGGGAAGGCTGGAAGCAGGACAGCTGCCCTCTCAACTGGGGATATTGTGCGGCATGCAAGTGCCTATGAAAGGAGAGGGGAGGATCTGTTTTCTTTAAAAATACATTGTAATTTTTAAACACAATTTAATACCTGAAAAGTGGCTTTTCTGAAAGGATTTTTTTTGCAAAGGATAATCACAGTCTTTTTCGCCTCATTCTCCTTCCAAGGTTCACATACCTCCTGCATCTTAAAGAGTTGTTCAACTTTACTAGGTACCAGGTCACTGCTTATACCACTCCTGGCCAGTAGTAGACACGGGAATGTCATTTGTAGAAACCACATATTTTCTAAGTACCACTTGTGTCCCTTGAGGTGACCGGTCTCTGTTCCTCACGAACAATGAGCACAATTGAGATTAGGAACCGAGTGGGACAGAAGTAATGACTCCATGGCTCCAATATGCTGTGCCACCACAACCAAAAATACATGTTGCACTGAAAACTTGAATTAGAAAGCACTGGTTTAAACCATTGCCATTTAGTAAAAGGTATCTATTGGTATAGTAAACATGGAATGGAAATATTCTGGTAACTGACATATGAGCTCAACAGTATGTGTCTCGAGTGAACCATTTTGAATTCTTAATTTACTGATAATGAGTATGTTTAGTTAAGATAATCTACCCCAAATAACCTACTGTAGGTCTTGCAACACATGGCCATGTCCTGAATTGGGCCCCGACTGTCTGAAAACATGCCACAAAACCATATCTTATCAGTACGATATTTACATTCATCTTTCATGGTGGAGATGGGAAGGAAAGAAAGTGGCAAGTAAATAGATAAAACCACCAAAATACAAGGATGGTGTAAATCTTACAATGCCATTTAATGTGGTTGTTTTTTTAATATACCCCATCTATAGTACAAAAGGCCAGAACAGCTCTGAACAGTGCAAACTATTAAGTCCAGAAATAACACGTAACCAATGCAGCTGGATCTGATTTGGGAGTATTGATTTACAACTTAACGAACACACCAGAGTTCTGGGACAATCTATAATATAGTTGAAAAATAAACTACACATCAATTTAAGTATCCCAAATTACAAAATCTGCTTTTGGTGTAGTCCGAACAGACTGGAACTATTTTGGTCACAGAAGCTAATAGAGGTATAACCTTAGTCATCATCATAGGTGGTCCAGCGTATCGAGGATGACTTGCTTCCACGCCAAAAAGGGATGAGTTCACAGGTGTTTCGATGAAAGGCCCAATATTCCAGGTCCCGAACTACATCCTGAAGGGCGGAAAATGCCTGTGCGCGTTTTTTTTATTTTTTTAAAACGTGTGGTGGCCGTTGCATACCGACAACCACATGGGCTTGACAGAGCTAGGTCTTGGTCTAGTGGCAAGGATTAACCAAGACGACTGGAGACCAGCTCTGCTGCATGGACCTAATGCATACACAAGCACAGTGTGGGCTGGTCCGTGCTGTCCCTAGGTACCCGCACCTCTCCTGGGCCCCGATCGCGTCGCTTCACAATCACTCGCTGCTCCTTAGTACAGCACCAATGACCCCCACACCAGAGGTGGAAGTGTCAAAGTCATTGAGCAAATTAACAACACCAGAGGTATTGTGGTGAATGAAGAGTCCCATAATCTTTGTAAAAACCCTTTAAAAATTGGCTCAAATAACTTGGTTCTCTAAATTTGTGGAAGTGAATCACTAAATATTCCCATTGAGATGCAGACAGCAATGACTTAGATTTTATAATGAGGCACTTCACCACCAAAGAATGTGTCAGTGCTATAACAATAAATATGTAACTCAGTTACAAATCCATCTATATTCTTACCTTACTGACTTGAGACTATGTGTACCACTGCTTTTGAAAAAGAAATATTGGCAACAGCATATGGATAAGAAGTCTCCATTAGCTGCATCACATGCCAGCATGGAAACTCTTTCAGGTACCACATATTCTGGATATAATTAACTGTGGAAGCCTTGAAATTATGCTGGGCAAAAGATAACCCTAAACACGGATATAGAAAAATATTTTTATCTGCTATTTTGAAAGAGGCAGAAAAAATCTTCATGAAAGAAGACACAAAACTTCCAGGAAAAAGTGGAGAAACAAGGTTCTAGTGAGAATAAGGAATTGAAAGAAATTAGTATTCGTAAAAAAACAGCACTGGAGAAATTAATGGGACTGAAAGCCGATAAATCCCCTGGACCTGATGGCCTACATGGTTTTGAAAGTGGTGGCTATAGAAATAGTGGATGCAATTGGTTGCCAGATTCCAAAATTCCATTGATTCTAGAACGGTTCCTATGGATTGGAAGGTAGCTAATGTAATCCCGCTATTTAGAAAAGGAGAGAGAAAACAGGAAACTACAGACCAGTTAGCCCGATATCAGTAGTAGGGAAAATGCTCAAATCTATTCTTCAGGACGTGGTAATAGCGCACTTAAAAAATAATAATAGGATTGGGCAGAGTCAACACGAATTTATGAAAGGGTAATCATGTTTAACAAACTGACGAGTTTTTTTGAGGTTGTAACCAGCAGAATAGATAATGAGGAACCAGTGGATATGGTGCATTTGGATTTTCAGAAGGCATTCGATAAGGTGCAACACCAAAGAGTTTATTAAACAAAATTAGGGCTCATGGGATTGGGGGTAATATACTAGCATGGACTGAGGATTGGTTAACGAACAGAAAACAGAGTAGGAATAAATGGGTCACTTTTGAGTTGGCAGGCTGTAACTAGTGGGGTACTGCAAGGATCGGTGCTTGGACCTCAGCTATTCACAATCTATATCAACGATTTGGATGAGGTGAGCAAATGTAATATATCCAAGTTTGCTGATAATACAAAGCTAGGTGGCAATGTAAGTTGTGAGGAGTATGCAAAGAGGCTTCAAAGGTATATAGACAGGCTAAGTGAGTGGGCAAGAACATGGCAAATGAAATATAATGTGGAGAAATGTGAAGTTATCCACTTTGGTAGAAAATAGAAAAGCAAAGTTTTTTTTTTATATAAACGGTGAGAGATTGGGAAATGTTGGTGTTCAGAAGGGACCCAAATGTCCTTGTACATGAAAGTTTACATGCAATTAAGAAAGCAAATGGTATGTTGGCCTTTATTAAAAAGAGGATTTGAGTACAATAGTAAAGATGTCTTACCACAATTATATTAGAACCTAGTGGGACCACACCTGGAGTATTGTGTACAGTTTTGATCTCCTTATCCAAGGAAGGATATACTGACCATAGAGGAAGTGCAACCAAGGTTCACCAGAGTGATTCCTGGGATGGCGAGACTAAGTCGACTAGGCCTATATTCTCCAGAGTTTAGAAAAATGAGGTGTGATCTCATTGAAACATACAAAATTCTTACAGGGCTTTACAGGGTAGATGCAGGGAGGATGTTTTCCCCGGCTGGGGAGTCTAGAACCAGGGGTCACAGTCTCAGAATAAGGAGTCGGCCATTTAGGATTGAGATGAGGAGAAATTTCTTCACTCAGAGGGTAGTGAATCTTTGGAATTCTCGACCTCAGAGGGCTGGGGCTGCACAGTCATTGAGTATATTGAAGACAGATTGATAGATTTTTGGATATTAAGAGAATCAAGGGATATGAGGATAGTGCAGGAAAGTGGAGTTGAGGTCGATGACCCGCCATGATCTTACTGAATGGTGGGGCAGGATCGAGGGGCCCCAATGGCCTACTCTTGCTATTATTCCTTATGTTCTAATCGCACCCTTCCAGTGTTAGATGATAAACATTTAAGACATAATAGGGCTCATTTTCTTCCTCCCCTCTGCTAAAGCTCCTGAACCCGCTCCCTTTTCCCAAGTTTAAGTAACTTGCATTAAGTGGCCACGTGCTGGATAAGCATAGCACCTGGGATTTGGTACATGCTCAACAAGACGATGACTTTGGGTGCTGATAAAGCCTACAGCTGCTTAAAAAGGTACCCATGAAGTTGCAGTGTGGGCGTTCCAGCACCTCCCTTGCCCGGTACTTTCTTCAACAGAAGGAGGTCAACCCACTGCCAGCTCCTGCCATAACGGCAGCCATTTTCACAAAACCAAAAGAAGAGCAGCGTCATTGAAGGGTGGAGGTTATATGACCAGTTTCAAATAATCAATGCATGCTTCTGTTATTTGTGGGTGAATGGAATAGAAGGCAGAGGCTGCTCTACCAGAGAAGGTGCTACATCCTTGACCCCATTCAAGGAAGAGATTGTTGCTCGCCAAAGTCCTGGAACACTGCGTAACAACAGTATGGGAGTACCTTTACCACATAGTCTGCGGTAGTTCAAGGCAGCGGCCCATCACTACCTTCTGCAGTGAACCTAGAGATGAGCAATAAATGCTGCCCTTGCCGGCGACACCCAAATTCCAAAGAATGATTTTTAAAAAGCACTTCAGGTTGTAGGCAGTGCACCACATCTCTGAGCACATGGAGTGAAGAAAACTGTACGAAACTATTTGTTTGAACTGCTTGCTCTCTTTCAGTTTTTGGTTTTAAAACAAACAATTTGCATCTGTGTTAATACACTAATGAAGTACAAAGAAACCAGGCACAAATCAATAATAATGTTAATAAGTTACTGATTTACAGTAATCAGAGTATTCGTGAACAATTGCAGATTTCTTGATAAACTTGCAGTACTGTTATCACATTGTTAATTCTCTTGCATGAATATGATCACGTAGCACAAAATATAATGGAATTGGTCGTCAATACAATTATTTTGTAAAATTCGAAGTATAAATTTACAATACTCAGGAATATCAAAACTCTAATCTAAGCTGGAGTTTGTGGTGGGAACACACACTGGTTTCACTACTGTGTTTTATGATGTCATGTGAAACAGTCAAGGAGGTTACTGCCTAGGCATCCATAATTCTAATTTAACAGAGAAAAAACAACATTGAGATAATAATTGCAATAAACCAGAATGTTGTGCTGTTTGGAGAATTTCTGCATCAATGAAAAAGGTACAGATAATGGCAGAGTGCAATATGCTCTACAATTAATTAGAATTCCAGCATCTATTCAATTCTGCTTCAGAAAATCAAATTAGTGCCAAGAATAGAACAAATTGGTGAAAGGGCGGTAGAGGCAGAAACCCTCACCACATTTAAAAAGTACTTCGATAAGCACTTGACGTGCCATAAACTACAAGGCTACAGACCAAGAGATGGAAAGTGGGATTAGACTGGATAGATCTTTTATGGCCGGCACGGACACGATGGACCAAATGGCCTCCTTCCGTGCTATAGATTTCTATGATTCTAAATAGTATTCTTTTCATTTATCCACAAAGGGAATATAACCGCTAACGGGAATTCAGTAGTAGAGCCCAGGTACCTAATGTAGAAGTTACTGGAAATGTTCTATGTGGTTTACCTGATCCAGCAATATAAGCAGATATACAGAATATTCTCATATTGGAAAGTTAACCATCAAATTCTTTTAGTTCCTGGGATGTATCTACTTTCTGGCCGGCCAGGCTCACAGTCTCTGTAACCCTTAAAGCGTAAAGACTTTTTTTTCGGTTATTAACCCTTTTCTCTCCTGAAGGTACTAACTCTTGCCGAGGTCAGCCCTCTGGTATCCCATCCAAGTGACCATTTTGCATGCAAAACCTTGTAGCTGAACCTTATCCTGTCTTAATCTGACATCCACGTTTCCAGTAGGCATTGGTGGATAGTTATCAGGAGTGGGAACTGTGGTTTATTTTCCATTTCCTAACCCAGGGATACAGAACCTAATTGCAGCACTCCTAGTTGCTGCTCCAAAACACAACGTTTCACAGGATCTAGATGTCTGAGGCACGGAAAACAAATCTTGCTCTATTGGCCCTCTGATGGCCAATGGAAGCACAACTGCAGGAAAATGGTGAAAGTGACACTTGGAAGTTGCATATATCAGGATAGAGTATTTTTTTTAATCAATTGCATTACCGCGATAGCCTGGAAACTCAAGAACTCCTGATTTGAATACTGAAGGCCAACAGTAAGTATGCAGTAGTGTTTATATGGTGTTCGTGCCACAATCTCGCAATGCACAGGTCACCAGCAGCAAGACAGATACGTTTGCCAGATTCTTCAATTCACTGGGAATTGCTAACAGCTGAAGTAGGTGTGTGATAGGACTAGTATTGCAATTATTAAAAGAATCCTTCTTTACATTCAACAAGCTCCATCAACAGACCCATCTGCTGCAGATGGGGAAGATAAACCTATTCTAATATTTTATATAGTATTCTGCTGCAGTATTCCTGAACTCCAAGCATCGCTTCGTATTTGTGAAAAAAAGCAATGATTCTAAATCTTAAGAGCCCATTTTTGCCTTCCCCCATTCAACCCATGATGAAATATGCTTCCACAGGTGCTCGGAGTACTTGGGTACCAAGTCTGAGTGGTTATATTTTACGTGGGAGCCTTGAAAGAAAGTGTTGGTAGACATTTTCCACCATGGGCAACATCTCATCCAAGCCTGATCCTCACTACACCCGAGGGGTGTGTGTTCTCGCACACTTAGGGGTCAAGCTTCAGCTTGAGTTGCTCCTATTTTTTGGGAGCAACTAGTTTAGAATGGAGTATCTTAGAAATTGCAATTCTCGGCCTTTAGTTTGCTCCAGTTCTAGTGAGTTAGAACAGTTTCATTTTAGAACAGATTTTGTTTTTCAAAAGGGGGCGTGTCCGGCCACTTATGCCTGTTTTGCAAGTTCAGGCAGTGAAAACTTACTCCATTCTAAGTTAGTTTGGAGTAAGTGTAGATTTTTGTACGCTCAGAAAAACCTTGCCCCCACTTTACAAATCAGGCATATGGAACGAAAGATAGGGGGTGGGGGGATACAAACATTATTTGTAGAAATGAAGTGTTTAAAGAGCCATCATCAATAATTGATAAATAAATCAACCAATAAATCAATCAAAATAAATTAATTAAAAAAAAAATAAAAAACACTCAAGAAAACATTTTTTCTACTTACCTACTGCAGCACCAGGGAGTAGGTGGGGGGGGGGGGGGGGGGGGAAAGAGATGAGAAAATGATGGTGGGGGGAGGGGAGGAGATGGTGGGGGGAGGGGAGGAGATGGCGGGGGGAGGGGAGGAGATGGCGGGGGGAGGGGAGGAGATGGCGGGGGGAGGGGAGGAGATGGCGGGGGGAGGGGAGGAGATGGCGGGGGGAGGGGAGGAGATGGCGGGGGGAGGGGAGGAGATGGCGGGGGGAGGGGAGGAGATGGCGGGGGGAGGGGAGGAGATGGCGGGGGGAGGGGGGGAGATGGCGGGGGCAGGGGGGGAGATGGCGGGGGGAGGGGAGGAGATGGCGGGGGGAGGGGAGGAGATGGCGGGGGGAGGGGAGGAGATGGCGGGGGGAGGGGAGGAGATGGCGGGGGGAGGGGAGGAGATGGCGGGGGGAGGGGAGGAGATGGCGGGGGGAGGGGAGGAGATGGCGGGGGGAGGGGAGGAGATGGCGGGGGGAGGGGAGGAGATGGCGGGGGGAGGGGAGGAGATGGCGGGGGGAGGGGAGGAGATGGCGGGGGGAGGGGAGGAGATGGCGGGGGGAGGGGAGGAGATGGCGGGGGGAGGGGAGGAGATGGCGGGGGGAGGGGAGGAGATGGCGGGGGGAGGGGAGGAGATGGCGGGGGGAGGGGAGGAGATGGCGGGGGGAGGGGAGGAGATGGCGGGGGGAGGGGAGGAGATGGCGGGGGGAGGGGAGGAGATGGCGGGGGGAGGGGAGGAGATGGCGGGGGGAGGGGAGAAGATGGCGGGGGGAGGGGAGAAGATGGCGGGGGGAGGGGAGAAGATGGCGGGGGGAGGGGAGAAGATGGCGGGGGGAGGGGAGAAGATGGCGGGGGGAGGGGAGAAGATGGCGGGGGGAGGGGAGAAGATGGCGGGGGGAGGGGAGAAGATGGCGGGGGGAGGGGAGAAGATGGCGGGGGGAGGGGAGAAGATGGCGGGGGGAGGGGAGAAGATGGTGGGGGAGGGGAGGGAAGAGATGAGAAGATGGGGGTTGGGGGGGGGGGGGGAAGAGAGAAGATGACGACGATGCTGGGCCCTGCTGAGGACTTTGGGCGGGGCCCACAAGCAGCTGGTGCCGGGCGGCCCATGTCTCTTCAGGCGGGACCCGCCCCAGCGAGATGCGGCCAGGTGGGTCCCGCCGAGGGCGAAGAAGCCGGACCCCGCCGAGGACTTCGGGCAAGGCCTGCACACAGCCGCTGCCGCCGACACTGATCGTGTTTGACTAACCTGATTGAATTTTGAGAGGAGGTAACCAAGAGGGTCGATGAGGGTAGTGTATACAAGGTAGTGTATGTGGATTTTAGCAAAGCTTTTGATAATGTGCCACGTAGTAGACTGGTCACAAAGGTTAAAGCCCATGGGATCCAAGGCAAAGTGGCAAGTTGGATCCAAAATTGGCTTAGAAGCAAAGGTTAATGGTTGATGGATGTTTGTGTGACTGGAAGGGCTCAGTACTTGGTCCCTTGCTTTTTGTGGTATATATCAATGATTTCGATTTGAATATAGGGAGCATGATTAAGAAGTTTGCAGATGACACTAAAATTGGCTGTTTGGTTGATAAGGAAGAAGAAAGTCATGGACTGCAGGAGGATATCAATCTACTGGTCAGGTGGGCAGAGCAGTGGCAAATGGAATTTAATTCGGAGAAGTGTGAGGTAATGCACTTTCGGAGGGCTAATAATGAAAGGGTATACACATTAAGCAGTAGGTCACTTAATAGTGTAGATGAACAAAGGGACCTTGGAGTGCTTGTCCACAGATCCCTGAAAGTAGGCCAGGTGGATAAGGTGGTTATGAAGGCATACGGAATGCTTGCCTTTACTGGCCGAGGCATAGAATACAAGAGCAGGGAGGTTATGCTTAAATTGTATAATACTCTGGTTAGGCCACAGCTGGAGTACTGCGTGCAGTTCTGGTCACCGTATTATAGGAAGGACGGGATTGCACGAGAGAGGGTACAGAGGAGATTTACTAAGATGCTGGAGTACTGCGTACAGTTTTGGTCACCGTATTATAGGAAGGACGGGATTGCACTCGAGAGAGGGTGCAGAGGAGATTACTAAGATGCTGCCTGGAATGGAGAATCTTTAGCTATGAGGACAGATTGGATAGGCTGGGTTTGTTCTCATTGAGAACAGAGGAGGCTGAGGAGACCTCATTGAGGTGTACAAAATTTTGAGCGGCCTGGACATAGTGGAGAGCAAGGGCCTATTTCCATTGGGTGGAGGGGTCAATTACATGGGGGCATAGTTTTAAGGTGATTGGTGGAAGGTTCAGACGAGATTTGCAGGGGGGGGGGGGGTCGTCTTCACGCAGAGGGTTGTGGTGAATCTGGAACTCACTGCCTGGAAGGGTGGTGGATGCAGGAACCCTCACCACATTTAAAAGGTGTTTGGATGGGCACTTAAGTGCCTTAACCTGCAGGATTACGGACCTGGAGTTGGTAATTGGGATTAGACTGGATAACTTTTTGTCGGCTGGTGCAGATATGATGGTGAGTACTGCAGGGAATCGAATACGGCCAGGGTGATCTCCTGGACTAGTTTCAATCGTCTGGATGGGTCGGAGAGGAATTTTCCCAGATTTTTTTCCTCAATTGACCTGAGTTTTTGCCTCTCCAAGGAGATCACATGACTCCAGTTGGGGTGGAGTGTAGAATGTTTCAGTGTAAGGTGCATCACAGTTGTGTGGGGCGGACTGGTTGGGCTGGGTGCTCTTTACCTTTCCGCCATTGTTCATAGGTTTATCTGTAACCTTCAGGGCTGCTGACCGAGGGCTGTGCGACTCTTTGTCGGCCAGCTCAGATACGATGGGCCAAAATGGCCTCCTTCAGAACTGTAAATTTCTATGTTTCTATGTCACAGCAGGGGCAAACAGTGGTTGAAGGAAAGGGTGGGTGGGGAGCCTGGTTTGCCGCACGCTCCTTCCGCTGTCTGCGCTTGACTTCCGTATGCTCTTGTCAACGAGACTAGGAGGTGCTCTGCGCCCTCCCAGATGCTCTTTCTCCACTTAGGGCGGACTTGGGCCAGAGATTCTCAGGTGCCGGTGGGGATGTTGCACTTTATCAAGGAGGCTTTGAGCGAGTCCTTGAACCGTTTCCTCTGCCCACCTGAGGCTTGCCTGCCGTATCGGAGCTCAGAGTCTCATGTCCGGCATGTGGATGATGTGGTCTGCCCAACGGAGCTGGTCGAGTGTGGTCAGTGCTTCAATGCTAGGGATGTTGGCCTGAGCGAGAACACTGATGTTGGCGCATTTATCCTCCCAGTGGATTTGCAGGATCTTGCAGAGGCAGCACTGGTAGTACTTCTCCAGCGCTTTGAGATGTCTGCTGTATATAGTCCATGTCTCAGCCATATAGAAGGGCGGGTATCACTACTGTCCTGTAGACCATAAGCTTGGTGCCAGATATGAGGTCCTGGTCTTCAAACACTCTCTTCCTCAGGTGACCGAAGGCTGCGCTGGCACATTGGAGGCGGTGTTGGATCTAGTCATTGATGTCTGTTCTTGCTGATAGTAGGCTTCTGCGGTATGTAAAATGGTCCACTTTGTCCAAGGCTGTGCCATGGATCTTGATGACCAGGCGGCAGTGCTGTGTGGTGGGGTCAGGTTGGTGGAGAACCTTTATCTTACAGATGTTTAGTGAAAGGCCTATGCTTTCCTACGCCTTGGTGAAGGTGTTGACGATGGTTTGGAGTTCGGCTTCTGAGTGCACGCAGACACAAGCGTCGTCTGCATACTGGGATGGGACGACCTTGGATCTAGCCTGGAGGCGGCAAAGATTGAACAGATTCCCATTGGTTCTGTAGTTTAGTTCCACTCCAGCGGGGTGCTTGTTGAGAGTGAGATGAAGCATTGCAGCAAGGAAGATCGAGAAGAGCGTTAGTGCGATGACACAGCCCTGCTTGACCCCGGTCCGGACATGGATTGGGTCTGTGGTGGATCTATTTGTCCGGATCATGGCATGCATATCATCGTGAAGCAGGTGGAGGATGGTGACAAACTTTTGGGGGGCAGCCAAAACGAAGGAGGACGCTCCATAGTCCTTCACGGTTGACAGTGTCAAAGGCCTTTGTGAGGTCCAAGAAGGCCATGTACAAGGGTTGATTCTGTTCCCTGCATTTCTCTTGTAGTTTTGCCTCGTGAAGATCATGTCCGTTGTACCCCTTAGTGGACAGAATCCGCATTGTGACTCTGGGAGGAGCTCTTCAGCCACAATCGAGGAGCATTCGTGATGACTTTCCCCAGTGACCGACAGCAGGGAGATTCCTCTGTAGTTACCGCAGTCGGACTTGTGCCCTTTTTTTGAAGATGGGCACGATTACGCCATTTCTGAGATCTCCTGGCATGCTCTCCTCCTTCCAGCTGAGAATACATCCCGGGAATCCAGATAATGTCGACCATTTCTATGCAACTCTGTCCCCTTGCCTGACATCTTTGCAGCCAAGTGTCTGATCCCAGATCATCGTTTGTGCCCCCTGTAATCATCTCATTATGAATCTCACCTTCGCCCAGCCCCACTCTAAAATTTCCTCCCCTGCGCCCCCCCTCCATATTGAGGAATGTGGGAGTCTCATCACTCAACACAACAAAAGCTCAGCAGATTAATCATTTTTAGCTCCTGTTCTGAAATATTAACTATATTTTTAGTCAATAGACAAATGAAATCATGTAGGGGAATACAAAGCATTTAGAAAATGTTTTCAGTCTGAGACGACATATGGAGAGACAGACCAATCACACACAGTCCCCTTTTCAAACATTTTGGTTGAGGTGACTTATCAAGTTTGGTAATAAGCAACATTAGGTTATTGTTCAAAGACAAAACATAAAACTCATTCCTCTTTTCATTACTTCAGGATATAGTATTAAGGTTGCCAAAATGAATCCATCCCAGAACTTAAGCTTCACTTGCTCAATTTAGTTCTTAATCACTGTGCAAATGGCCATTTTTACGTACAAACATACAAAATCGACCAGCAGGAAAAGACCACCTGGTCCATCAAGCCTGCCCCATATCTGGATGGCTGAAGCATCATGTTGCTGTAGTATATCTCCTTGGCCCCCTCCTATTTCTCATCTACATGTTGCCTTTGGGCAACCTCATCTGAAAACATAGCATCAGTTTACACATGTACATTGATGACACCCAGCTTTACCTCACCACCACCTCTCTCGACCTCTCCACTGTCTCTAACTTGTTTGACTGCTTGTCCGTCATCCAGTACTGGATGAACAGAAACTTCCTCCAATTAAATATTGGGAAGACCAAAGCCACTGTCTACAGTCCCCGCCACAAACTCCATTCCCTAGCTACCGACTCCATCCCTCTCCCTGCCAACTGGTTGAACCAGACTGTTTGCAACCTTGGTGTCATATTTGACCCCAAGATGCCCTTACGACCACATATCTGCGGCATCACTAAAACGACCTATTTCCACCTCCAGAACAATCGCATAACTCTGCCCCGGCCGTAGCTCATCCACTGCTGAAGCCCTCATCCATGCCTTTGTTACCTCGACTGGACTATTCCAACACACTCCTGGCCGGCCTTCCACATTCCACCTTATGCAAACTTGAGATCATCCAAAACTCTGCCGCCCGAATCCTAACTCACACTAAGTCCCGTTCACCCATCAGCCCTGTGCTCGCTAACCTATATTGGTTCCCGGTAAAGCAATGCCTTGATTTTAAAACTCTCATCCTTGTTTTTAAATCCCACCAAGGCCTCCTCCCTCCCAATCGGTCATCTTCCCCAGCCCCACAATGCTCCAAAATATCTGCACTCCTCTAATTCTGGTCTTTTGTGCATCCCAGATTTTAAATGCTCCACCACTGGTGGCTGGGCCTTCAATGCCTAGGCCTTGAGCTCTAGAATTCCCTCTGCCTTCATCTGCCCCAATATCTGATGTGGCTCGTTGTCAAATTTTGTTTTACAGCACTCCGGTGAAGCGTCTTGGGACGTTTTATTACATTAAAGGCACAATATAAATACAAGCTGTTGTTATATTGAACAGTTAAATAAATAGTGGAACTTCGATTCAAGGGCTATGTTAAGTGTACAATGTCTTCCAATCTCCTTAGACTGACGAACAAGTTTCAAACTGTTCAATTTTCCACACTTAACGCATTTATGATGGATTGGGAAGGTGGTAGGTGCTACTTTCAATAACTGATAAATTTATCTGACATACTAAATCATGTTTTTTTTTTTAAAAAGTACTGACATCGCATCAACCAACCAAAAATGTTCACAACACTCATCTATTACAAACTGGAGAAGGTAGATTTTAAAATCCTTGTACTGTCCCAGGCCCACAGTGTCTCTATTGTCAACCATCCATATTTGGATCTGGCTATAGTTAGAATTTGCCAACCCCAGTGGCTTTGTGGGTACACGCTACATGTGACATTATATTGAGTACTATCAGTCAGGATGGTGCCAGGTTGTGCTGAGCGTAGCTAGCTAAATGCAGCTCTAGAAATGTCATTAATGCTACAACTGGCCTTTGCAATCCCAGACTAGGAAGGATAAAAAAAAAAATGTTGTATGCCAAGGTTTACACTCCTGATCACGATTCAGCACTTTTACTGTTGGTGCATGTGGATAGGTTGACTTGGGTTTTGCTGTCAAGATTGTCCACGAGATTTCAAGTGAAGAGTAATGGTGGGGCACTGCAGCCCCTCATCTGTCGACTGCTCCCGCCAGTAGTAAGGAAAGTCAGCTTTGTGTGAATGGAAGCAGAGTTTACTCTTGCTAAGTACAGCAGTTTCATTTTTACAGGTGTGACATCCGAAATCCAGAAACCTCGGGACCGAGGCCGTTCCGGATTCCGGGCATTTCTGGATCTCAGAACGTCTTTGCCTGGGCAGAGGAAGGTAGGTAGGGGGTGTTGGTCGGGCCAAGGGAGTCCAGATTTTGGAACATTTTCCGGTTTCCGGATGACCCCACCATGGATCGGCCCGGTGTCCGGATTCTGGAACATTCCGGATTCTGGAACTCCGGATTTTGGACATCGCACCTGTATTGAGCAGCATAAATAAGGTTCATCTCTATTAGCATGAAGCTGACTCTCTGAGCCTATATAATGTAGGGCAGGGAAAGATTAATTGACCATGAGCTGTAATGCACCATTGTTAAAGCCCATTAGCCATGTGTAAGCTTGATTATAGCAAATAGGAATGAATACAATGAATTAGAACTGATTGTAATGTCACCAATAGTCAGCCGCAGACCAGGTTTACATAGGAGCGGCGAGATCAGGGCCAAGGAGCAGCGAGAGACTGTAGAGGGACGTGATCAGGGCCCAGGAGAGGAGTGAGTTCGGGGCCCAAAGAGGCGAGGGCCCAGGGGCAGCACGGGCCAGCCCACACTGCAATATGTGTGCGCACTAGGTCCGTGCAGCAGAGCTGGTCTCCAGTTGTCTTGGTTAATCCTTGCTGCTGGACCAAGACCTCGCTCTGTCAAGCCCGTGTGGTGGTTGGTGTGCAACGGTCACCACACGTTAAAAAAATCCAAGCATTGGCATCTTCCACCCTTCAAGATTTAGTTCGGACCTGGAATTTTAGGTCCATCATTGAAACACCTGTGAACTTTTTGACGTGGAAGCAAGTCATCCTCGGTTCGAGGGACTGCCTATAATGATGATTACATGAGAAATAGTTTCTTAAAAAGTCACACTTTTCGCAAAGGAGACAAGGGAGGAAAAGGAGGTAACTCCCAAGTTTTGAAGTGTCTTCCCTATAAACTACGCATTGTTAACTATTGGTGCATGCTCATTTGCAGAAGACGAAAGGAAGTGCTTCAATACTGTCTTAGTCATGCCTCTCAGAACTTGTGACACTACATGTGACACCAGCAGGAAGGCAAGATGGAGTAAACCAGCACTTGCAGCAATTACTGATTTTGTAATTAAAGCAGGCAAGATAATTCTTCTCATGATACCAAAAGGAAACTGCAAGTCGCTTCATCAATCCTTCAGCTTTGCTGTAAAGCCATTGCAGCACCCCAAACAACCAGTTGCTACATTTTAACATGCCGGAATTAGCAGAAAGAAAAGCAATCCAAATTTTTAGTAATTTATTTTAATTTAAAAAAGTAATAGCTGTAAATATTGAGCTTTTTAACCAATAGAACTCAACTAATTAGGTAGGGACTTCTAAACATCACCAATTATTTTCCACTATAATTAAAGCAATGCACCTTTAAAATCAATATTGTATCCAGTCACTTGATTCCAAAGGCTTTCAGATTAATTAGTCTTTCATGCAGAATCTTACCAAAGCCTTCGGAAACTCTAAAGAAACTATATTGTAAGGAATTCCACTATCTACTTTGAATGCATTTCCTCAATATCAAGACGATGTGTCAGTCACAATCGTTCTCTCCTGAAGCAAGTTGGCTATTTGATTAATTAATTTCTATCCTATTGCCTAGAATGATTTCCATTACTTTGCCTGGTATACAGGTTAGACTAATAAGCTTGTAGTTGTGCTTATTGCCTGCTTCCATTCCAATAGTGATTCCAGTATAACGGCAGGCAATACCTCAAGTCTCCTCCCTAATTTCCCTTAATACCATTGGATATTTGTCGGGCATGGCTCAGTATTAGCACTCTCCCCGGAGTCATAAGATTGTGCATTTAAGTCCCATTCCAGAGACTTTTGCACATAATCTAAGCCAACACTTCAGTGCAGTACTGAGGGAGTGCTACACTGTTGGAGGTGTCATCTGTCAGATGAGACATTAAACTAAAGCCTCATCTGCCCTCTCTCAGGAGGACGTAGAGGCTCCTGTGGCACTTTTTGAAGAGCAGTGGATGTTCTCCCCAGCGTCCTGACCAATATTTATTCCCCGACCAAAATCACTGAAAAAAAAATGATCTGGTCATTATCTCATTGCTGTTCGTGGGACTTTGCTGTGCGCAAATTGGCAGCCTTGTTTCTTACATTACAACAGTGGCTACACTTCAAAAGTTACTTCATTGAATGTAAATCGCTTTCGATGACATAAGGTTGTGAAATGGGCTATATAAATGCAAGTGCTTACTTTATATCAACCATTGCAGAATACATAAATACAAATATTTCCAATTCTGTATCAGTTTATATTTATTTTGTAAATATTTCATACATAGTTACAATTGCATATATGAACTACAGTTATATAAATTCACTAGAGAATCTCAGGAACTCGGGCGATATTGTGCGTTATAAAGTAGCAGTATTAAACTATGTAATTCAAGATGTACTTATCTGCTGATAAAGTAGAAGTATGTTCTTTTTAAGGCCTTAAAATGCAATTGTTACGCAAAATACAGTCTCGGGTCATTCAGAATTTAGCTATTTGGTATGGGAGTTTGCATATTCGAATATGCTCGTCAATTCCAGGCTGTAGCCAAGAAGTAAAGAGCATTTTTAGATTGCAAAACAAGTGCAACATCTCCACACAGATGTACAAGAGAATCCGGAGTTCCGGAATACAGACTCTGGGCCGATCTGTGGCAGGGTCCTCCGGAATCCGTAAAACGTTCCGGAATTCGGACCAGACGACCCTGCCGAACTCGGGGCCCGCCACAGCCCTTCCCTCGGGCCTGGTCTCGCTGCCGCTCGCCTCGCCCACTGCCTCTGCCCTTCCCTCGGGGCCGTCCTAGCTGGCCCGCCCGAATACCTCCCCAGCGGGGCCCACCCAACAACATTCTCGGCGGGGTCACGCCACCCCCCCCGACATCCTCCTCGGATTGGCCGGACGACCCGAACAGCTCCGCAACGGGAATTCCCCCGTGCTCCCATTTCTGACGATCTGAAATTCGCAAATACCCGAACCTGGGCGTTTCCGGATTCGTGACGTCAGAAAGCAAATTGAAAGTCCGGAAAAGAGTGGAATCCGGAAAGGCCTCGGTCCCAAGGGTACCGGCTTTTAGGTGCTGCACCTGTACCACTTACAGGTTCAACCTCCATTATCTGGAACCCTCGGGACCTGATCTGTTCTGGATGAGAGATTTTTCTGGACGAGGGGTGGTCACGTTAAATTAGATGGGACAGGTACTGAGCAAGAGGATATCGGGGCTGGCTGGCTTGGGGCTGGGAGTGCAGCAGAGAGATCATTGGGGGGGGCGGTGGATCGCGGAGTCAGGCCAGCGATTGCGAGAGTCGGCAGCGAGGAAGGACGTCAATTTGTTCATGTCGGAGTTCTGCGCATGCGCCACCCGGTGGCCGGGAATGGTTCTGGACGAGGGGTGGTTCCGGATAAGGGAGTTCTGGATAAGGGAAGTTCAACCTGTATTACTTCATCTCCCATGGAATTGTTCATGGGAAAGGAGGACAGAGTGTTTTATAATGAAGTGATATTTTATAGCATTGCATACAGCAAGAGGATATGTTGATAGGGAGAGGATGCCGTAGCTGTAAGGATTCAGGAAGGATGTGGGAGTCATTAACCAGGATGAGGAAGTAAGAAGTTATCTGGAGACAGAGAGTAATTTGGGAGGTACTTTGGATAAAAGAGTATGTATTTGAGGAGGTTAGAAAGTATTTTAAGCTGTGAGTTTTGCAGGGGGGGGAAGAAGAAAAGGATTGAGATAATGAGCAATTGGGGTAGGGTGCAGTGTATTGGGTAGTTGGTGCCGGAAGAAAAGGATTTCTATTCTCACTGTAATCTCAATACATAGCTAGCACAGTGATTAATGTTTCTATTTTTTAAGCATCAACAAAACAAAGTCATCAGGGCCTTTGTCTTTACCATTCTTCTTTCTTACAAAGTGCAGAGAGGCCTGTAGTAAAAAGTACTACTTAGAGTATACGAGATGACATGGTCATACTTTGTGGAGCAACACAATTGAAAACAAAGTTACATAAATCTTTAAAAAAAATTACGTTGGATATTTATGCAATTTGGTTCCCATACAAAATGCACATCGATTATCTTCATTTATGTAACATAATAAAAACAGAATACTTGGGGGATTAGGTAAATCCAAATTTTGATGCTATTGCCGATTGCTTACTCTATCAGTCCAATCATAAGACTAATGACTAGCTTTAGAAAATAAATTATTTTCCCATGACTGATCTAAATCCATTTAATTCCACTAAATTCAATCATATTTTAGTTTTATTAAACAGGATGGAGAATTTCCATACACATTAAAGCAAGGGATAGATAGACAGACAGAGAGTTAACTCCTTTAGAGAAGAAAATTAACAAAATAAAAAATGCAGAATTGGAACAGTTTAGGCAACAATAAACAAAAATAGAAGGAAACATATACAAAAGGATGGGTAGAATTTTGTTGCATGTTAAGAGTTTTATTTTTATGGTTAACAAGGGTAATAAAGCTACTCCAGTGTTTCAGTGCCAGTGCACGAACTGAAAAAAGCAACCACGCCCAGCGAAACAGCCATTTCCCTGGATTTGCTGTTATTTTAAGAGGTTAGTTAATATTTGTTCAACTCCTTACAATTCTAAATTGCTCAGCACAATTAAAAAAAAATGCACAATTATACCTTGACCACACAATTTTGGTTTCAAAGGGGCAAAGAAAAATTTAAGGTCCACCACAAGTTTTTTCCCAGATTTCATTTTAGATACACGATGTCATCTGGTAAAAAGCTCATTGATGTTTCCCACAGAATATTGACTGTGCTTAGAAAGTGTGTGTAGATAATTACATAACCTCAAAATACAAGATACATTCTCTCGCTCAAGATCAGGGAACTTTGGGGCCAAATTTCGGCTCGAGTTGCTCCTGTTTTTTTTGGAGTATCTTAGAAATTGCAATTCTCGGCATTGAGTTTGCTCCAGTTCTAGTCGGTTAGAACAGTTTCAGTTAGGAATAGATTTTTTTCCCCAAAAGGGGGCGCGTCTGGCCACTTACGCCAGTTTTGAAAGTTTAGGCAGTGAAAACTTACTCCAAACTAACTTAGAATGGAGTAAGTGTAGGCTTTTGTACACTCAGAAGAACCTTGCCTACACTTAGAAAATCAGGCGTAGGTTACAAATCAGGCGTAGGGAATGTGGGGGGGGGGGGGGGAAGGGGAAGTTTACAAACATTAAACACTTCAGTTTTACAAATAACCATCATCAATAATAAATGATAAATACATCAATAAAACCACCAAGTAAATAAAGAATTTTCTACTCACTGACTGCAGCAACGGGAGCCCTCCAACAGCGTGCTGGGATGGCCCCCCCGAGTGTGTGTCTCTCTCTCTCTGTCTGTCAGTGTCTATGTGTTTCTGACAGTGAAGGGAGGGGGGAGGAGAGAGGAGAGGAGAGGCGAGGGAGAAGGGGGGGGGGAAAGAGAGAAGGGGGGGTGAGAAAGAGGGAGAGGGGGTGGGGAGAGAAAGAGGGAGAGGGGGTGGGGAAAGGGGGAGAGGGGGGTGAGAAAGGGGGAGAGGGGGTGGGGAGAGAAAGGGGGAGAGGGGGTGGGGAGAGGGGGGTGAGAAAGGGGGAGAGGGGGTGGGGAGAGAAAGGGGGAGAGGGGGGTGAGAAAGGGGGAGAGGGGGGTGAGAAAGGGGGAGAGGGGGGTGAGAAAGGGGGAGAGGGGGGTGAGAAAGGGGGAGAGGGGGGTGAGAAAGGGGGAGAGGGGGGTGAGAAAGGGGGAGAGGGGGGTGAGAAAGGGGGAGAGGGGGGTGAGAAAGGGGGAGAGGGGGGTGAGAAAGGGGGAGAGGGGGGTGAGAAAGGGGGAGAGGGGGGTGAGAAAGGGGGAGAGGGGGGTGAGAAAGGGGGAGAGGGGGGTGAGAAAGGGGGAGAGGGGGGTGAGAAAGGGGGAGAGGGGGGTGAGAAAGGGGGAGAGGGGGGTGAGAAAGGGGGAGAGGGGGGTGAGAAAGGGGGAGAGGGGGGTGAGAAAGGGGGAGAGGGGGGTGAGAAAGGGGGAGAGGGGGGTGAGAAAGGGGGAGAGGGGGGTGAGAAAGGGGGAGAGGGGGGTGAGAAAGGGGGAGAGGGGGGTGAGAAAGGGGGAGAGGGGGGTGAGAAAGGGGGAGAGGGGGGTGAGAAAGGGGGAGAGGGGGGTGAGAAAGGGGGAGAGGGGGGTGAGAAAGGGGGGTGAGAAGGGGAGAGGGGGTGAGAAAGGGGGAGAGGGGGGTGAGAAAGGGGGAGAGGGGGGTGAGAAAGGGGGAGAGGGGGGTGAGAAAGGGGGAGAGGGGGTGGGAGAGAGGGGAGAGGGGGGGGGTGAGGGTGGTGAGAGAGGGGGTGAGAAAGGGGGAGAGGGGGGTGAGAAAGGGGGGGGGTGAGAAAGGGGAGAGGGGGGTGAGAAAGGGGGAGAGGGGGGTGAGAAAGGGGGAGAGGGGGGTGAGAAAGGGGGAGAGGGGGGTGAGAAAGGGGGAGAGGGGGGTGAGAAAGGGGGAGAGGGGGGTGAGAAAGGGGGAGAGGGGGGTGAGAAAGGGGGAGAGGGGGGTGAGAAAGGGGGAGAGGGGGGTGAGAAAGGGGGAGAGGGGGGTGAGAAAGGGGGAGAGGGGGGTGAGAAAGGGGGAGAGGGGGGGGGTGGAAAGGGGGAGAGGGAGGGGGGTGAGAAAGGGGGAGAGGGGGGTGAGAAAGGGGGAGAGGGGGGTGAGAAAGGGGGAGAGGGGGGTGAGAAAGGGGGAGAGGGGGGTGAGAAAGGGGGAGAGGGGGGTGAGAAAGGGGGAGAGGGGGGTGAGAAAGGGGGAGAGGGGGGTGAGAAAGGGGGAGAGGGGGTGGAGAAGGGGGAGAGGGGGGTGAGAAAGGGGGAGAGGGGGGTGAGAAAGGGGGAGAGGGGGGTGAGAAAGGGGGAGAGGGGGGTGAGAAAGGGGGAGAGGGGGGTGAGAAAGGGGGAGAGGGGGTGAGAAAGGGGGAGAGGGGGGTGAGAAGGGGAGAGGGGGGTGAGAAAGGGGGAGAGGGGGGTGAGAAAGGGGGAGAGGGGGGTGAGAAAGGGGGAGAGGGGGGTGAGAAAGGGGGAGAGGGGGGTGAGAAAGGGGGAGAGGGGGGTGAGAAAGGGGGAGAGGGGGGTGAGAAAGGGGGAGAGGGGGGTGAGAAAGGGGGAGAGGGGGGTGAGAAAGGGGGAGAGGGGGGTGAGAAGGGGGAGAGGGGGGTGAGAAAGGGGGAGAGGGGGGTGAGAAAGGGGGAGAGGGGGGTGAGAAAGGGGAGAGGGGGGTGAGAAAGGGGGAGAGGGGGGTGAGAAGGGGGAGAGGGGGGTGAGAAAGGGGGAGAGGGGGGTGAGAAAGGGGGAGAGGGGGGTGAGAAAGGGGAGGGGGGGTGAGAAAGGGGGAGAGGGGGTGAGGAAAGGGGGAGAGGGGGGTGAGAAAGGGGGAGAGGGGGGTGAGAAAGGGGGAGAGGGGGGTGAGAAAGAGGGCGCGG